>NC_134360.1:24900256-25200256 GCF_048569485.1 Anomaloglossus baeobatrachus
GTGGGGAAACACCCCATACTCGCACCGATCCTGGGACCATGCACCACTTCAATATGCGACCTCTAGCGGGTGGTAATATAACTTGATGATTTAACTTGGATGTTTCCGGGTGGTCAGTGGTTTACCTTGTTTAACCATTTGGCTCCGGCACATTGAAATTATAACATTTACCCTGCTGGTGGTTTGTTAGCATTTTATATGTATTTATGGTAGTGTCAGATACAGTACTATACTTTTGTGTGTGAAAGGATATATGGTTTGCAGTGATAGATCACACTCATGTCCTGCACCTGAGCATATATTTATTATTGAGTAATACACCTAGTATAGTCCTACTTGGGATTTTGGTGTTAGGTTCCTGATATGGAGCTATGTATTGGGGTGTTCGTTGATTTTCTGTATTTTAAATGTTTTTAATCCATTGACCTTTTCACTGTCTTGTGTGGTTATTATGTATGCACAAATTTTGTATCAATAAAATTACCGTTTGTTAATTGAACAAATCTTATTGGTTGATCCCTATATACAGCGACTCTTTTTTTCTCCTTTTATTCTGGCTGGCACATCGCGTCATCAAGTCTGATATGAGACCCAATGGCGTGATACTCAGCACACCGTCCACTGATAGTAGTTCAGAAAGAGTTGGTCTACGAGGCAGAGCTTATATTAGAGCAGGGTTTGTACACTTGCACCCTTTAGTGCCTTTCATGTGGCACTAAAGGGTGTTTTTAGCTGTTTTTAACCTAATAAATAATTTTAAAAAAAAAGCATGGGATCCCCTCTGTTTTTGATAACTAGCCAAGGTAAAGCAGACAGCTGGGGGCTGGTATTATCAGGCTAGGAAAGTCCCTGGTTATTTGAACCTTCCCAGCCAAAAAACAGCAGCCTGCAACCACCCCAGAAGTGGCACATCCCTTAGATGCTCCAATTTTGGCGCTTTGCTCAGCTCTTCCTGATTGCCCTGGTGCAGTGCCAATCGGGGTAATGATTTATAGGGTTGATGTCTGCTGTAAAGTGTCAGCTGGCATCAAGCACAGTGGTCAATACTGGAGAGGCATCAGACACCCACATTACTATCCCAGTAATCAAAACACACACACACACACACACACACACACACACAGGAAAAAATAGTTTATTTGAATAAAGACTCGCCCACATTATCCCTCATTCACAAATTTACTATCAAGAATGTTCCCACAAAGCTCCGTCGTAATCCATGATCTACAAATGCAGCTCCGGCGACTGTGAATAGCAGTAAAGTACAACTGTTCACAGATACTGGGTGGTAACACCGAGAACATTTTTGATAATACATTGGTGTGGGGAGTGTTTATTCAAATAAAATATTTTTCTTGTTTTTTTTTTTTATTACTGGGTTAGTAATGGGGGTGTCAGATAGATTCCTCTCCAGTACTAACCCCTGGGCTTGATGCCAGCTGACATTACTCAGCTGACATCAACCCCAAAAATATTAACCTGATTGCCGTCACACCAGGGGAATTGGGAAGAGCTGGTTAAAGTGCCAGAATTGGTGAATTTTATAGACGCATCAACTCTGGGGCGGCTGCAGGCTGGCATTTTTAGGCTGGAAAGGGTCAAATAACCATGGGCCTTCCCAGCCTGAAAATACCAGACCCCAGCTGCCTGCTTTACTGTAGCTCATGGTCAGAAATAGGGGGGACCACAAGCCATCTTTTTTAAATTATTTATTTATATAGTTCCGAGCAGCGACCTGGGAGTCAGAGTTGTGTCCAGGCATCTTCCTCATGCTGTTCCCATTCCATTTCAGTGCAGTTTCTACCCATTTCAGCGATTTTCCTGCCTCCTCAGCCCTCCCGAAAAATGCTCTAATTTCCCATTGACTTCCATTATGCTCGTTACTCAAGTTGAGCCAGTCCGTGAGTCCGATCTGCTCAATTCGAGTAATGAGCATTTGAGCATTTTATTTCTTGCTCATCACTAATTAGCGAGTCTGATTGTTTTGTAAATGTAACAAATAAAGTCATAAAATGTAACAAATATGAAATAGAAACACTTATTGTCTGCAAAACAAAGAGCTGCGGAAATAAGAATCTGGCTTATCTGCATGATTGAAAGTTTCTTACAATTTGCATTAATTATAATTAGCAAAACAAATCTAGAAGCAGAAGATTCTAAGACTTATTGAGATCTACTTCCAGCAAAACACTCGATAAATAGAAAGACAAAGGAATCAACAGCCAGAAGAGATGAGCAGATACATTTGTAGCATCCTGATCCACCAACCACGTCAGTAGTCTGTGGCTGCTCTTCAGAACCCTGCGAAACGCTTCCTAGCTGTGGAAGTCTTTGATCTCCTGCTGTCATCATTGCAGCAAAATGCACAGATGGGGTCACACTGAGGCTATGAATCAGAAATGGCTCCGGGGCAGCTAGTCCGAGGATCTCATGGATCCTGTCCAGTGCCGACGGACTTGTGATGTGGTCACCGGACCAAAATCCTGCAAATTGATTTGCTCATTTGTCAGCCAAATAAAGCTCAAAAACTACCACTAACCTGCCATACAGATTCATTTATCTTTAATTAGCTGTATTATCTGGCATTGCCTGGGATAGTAACTGTTTCTCTGTCCTTCTCCCTGTCAGTCTCTCTGTCTGTCTCTCTGTTTCTCTCTCTATCCCTCCCTGTCTGTCTGTCTCTCTGTGTCTGTCTCTGTCTGTTTGCCTCTCTATCTCTGTCTGTCTCTTTGTCTGTCTGGTTCTCTTCCTGTCTCTATCTCTATGTCTGTCTCTCTGTTTCTTTCTCTCTTTGTCTGTCTGTGTCTATCTGTCTCTCTCTCTCTCTGTCTGTCTCTCTATCTCTCTGTTTATCTCTGTGTCTGCCTGTGTCTCTGTGTCTGTGTGTCTGTCTCTGTGTGTCTGGGTTTGTGTCTCTGTGTCTGTCTTTGTCTCTGGGTCTGTCTCTGTGTCTGTCTGTCTCTGTGTGTCTCTGTGTCTCTCTCTGTCTGTCTATGTTTCTTTCTCTTTCTGTCTGTGCCTATGTCTGTCTGTCTTTTTCTCTCTCTCTGTCTGTCTCTTCTCTATCTGTCTCTTCTCTGTCTGTCTCTTCTCTGTCTTTCTCTGTCTGTCTCTGTGTCTGTCTCTGTGTGTCACTCCGTCTCTCTCTCTATCCGTCTCTCCCCGATATCGTATTACCTCACACATAAGCTTCGTATACGAAGAATGTCCTTTGTTGCCTATAGTAACCAATCACAGCTCCTATTAATGACCTGTACCTCCCAGCTCCATTGACTTTAATGTAAGTAGGTTTTTGAAGAGTAACTGTAAAACGTGGGGTTACATTTTCCCCTCAAAACATAGTCTTTGATATTCCCTGGGTCACATGAGGTTTCTGTGCAAAATTTTGTGATTGTAAATGCGACGGTGGGAATGCTTTAGTGGACTTAAGGCTGCTTTACACCTTACAATTACACATACGATCTCGTATGCGATGTGACCCGCCCCCATCGTATGTGCGCACGTTCAATTTGTTGCCCGTGTCGCACAAACGATTAAATCCCGTCACATGTACTTACCCTTCCATACGACCTCGCTGTGCGCGGTGAACATCCACTTCCTGGAGTGGGAAGGATGTTCGGCGTCACAGCGACGTCACACGGCAGCCGGCCAATAGAAGCGGAGGGGCGGACATGAGCGGGACGTAAACATCCCGCCCACCTCCTACCTTCTGCATAGCCGGCGGGAGCCGCGGGACGCAGGTAAGCTGAGTTCATCGTTCCCGGGGTGTCACACACTGCGATGTGTGCTACCTCGGGAACATTGAACAACCCGACGTGCAATTTTTAGAAATTGAACGACGTGTATGTGATCAACGGTTTTTTGTTCAATCGCAATTGCACGTAGCTGTCACACGCTACAACAACACTAACGATGCCGGGTGTGCGTCACTTATGATGTGACCCCGCCGACACATCGTTAGATATATTGTAGCGTGTAAAGCCCGCTATACACACACAAACACACACACGCACACATACATAGACACATACATACATACACACACAAATACATACATAGACACATACTTACATACATACACACACACACATACATACACACACATACATACATATACACTCAGCTTTATATATTAGATTAAAGGTATTATCCGATAAAGAACATTAATGGGGTCTATTAGATGTGACCCCCATTTTTCCCAAGAATGGACTCTCTTGTGAATGTTGCATTATTGCAAATGAGCACCTCTCCATTTACTTGTACAGGAGTATTACCGCACAAGCATGACTATGTCTAGGTACTCACATGGTTCCTTATTTATAAATATAGGAAATCATATTTGCCAACTCTCCCGGAACATCTGGGAGGGTCACAGAAAAAGGCGAGACTTTTGCATTTGTGTCAGGATCGAAATCACCCAAGATATCCCATAAACCAGCAGTTGTAAAAGATTTCTTGTGACCTGGCGTCCAAGGTTTCATTTGGGAAGGTAGAGAATCCGATCCGAATCTTTAGCCCATGTGTAAAAACTGTAACACGAAGTTTTAAGTTGCAAAGCAAAACATGCTGAAAAATGCAAGCATTCCAAAAGAGCTGCTCTCCATGAGTTTTCCAACTCTTACGGAGGTCTGAAAGCCTCCCCCCCTTTATTTTTTTTTATTACCCTACTGTACATTTTGTCAAAGTTAGAAAGTTATGACTTACGCCAAATGATTTTGCACAAATCCCTAAAACTTTTTAAACCTTAAAAATGAAAAATATAAAAATAGAATAAGGATAGAATTATTCAAAAGAATTTTCCAGAGAACTGAACATAATAAAAGCAGCGGCACAGATATTGTGGTCGGGCATTAGCCAGCAGGAAGGTCGCTCTGCTTTTAGTCAGAGAATGTCACAGAATGTCATCTTGTGAATGACGGCGGTTACATCTTCTATCGGTCATCGCAGTGTTCACGGCAGAAGCAGAGAATAATTTATGAATCTGATTTCATTTTTTAACTCACTTTTTCGTTGTTGTCTCATGATATTCGTTGATTATTTTTGCACCAAATTCTTCAAAATTTATTTTATGAAAAATTAAAAAATGCTCTTTATTTTTGTTTTTAACCTTTTTTGTGGCTTTTTATTTTAGTGCCAAATGTTACAAGATTTGTGCAAATATTTCATCTCCGCCCCTTCTCTGATATTGGGCGGCCGATTAGTGACGTCGCGGTGACGTCGCTATGACGCCGAACGCACCTCCCCCTTGAAGGGGGGATTGTTTGGCAGTCACAGCGACGTCGCAGAACAGGTATGTGCGTGTGACGCTGCGATCATCAAATGTCGTACGAACGACGGGGGCGGGTGCTATCTCGTACGACATCGCTAGCAAATGCTAGCGATGTTGCAGCGTGTAAAGCACCTTTTATCCAAAATCCAAAATCTGGTGACAAGTTCCCTTTAATCGGACCAAATTGAATCCAATTTGATTGAATCTGCCCAAAACGAATTTTCTATTCTCAGGTCATCCCTTTATAATCAGGAGCACTAGGTAAACGCCTATTTGGGCATTCACTGGTTCAGATAGGAGTCTGTCTTCTAACATGGGTGTAAAGCCTCCCCACAATAAGATATTTGGGCTTTTTTTTTTTTTTACTCTAAAGGGTGCTTTACACTCTATGACATCGCTAGCGATGTCATGCGCGATAGCACCCGCCCCCGTCGTTCGTGCGACATTTGGTGATCGCTGCCGTAGCGAACATTATCGATACGGCAGCGTCACACGCACATACCTTTTAAGCGACGTCACTGTGACCGCCGAACAATCCTTCCTTCAAGGGGGAGGTGCGTTCAGCGTCATAGCGACGTCACTGCGGCGTCACTAAGCGGACGGCCAATAGCAGAGAAGGGGCGGAGATGAGTGGCCGGAACATCCCGCCCACCTCCTTCATTCCTCATTGCTGGTGGACGCAGGTAAGGAGATGTTCGTCATTCCTGCGGTGTCACAAATAGCGATGTGTGACGCCGCAGGAACGACGAACAACCAGCGGCATGCACCACCAATGATATTTTGAAAAGGAGCGACGTGTCAACGACCAACGATTTTTGACAATTTTGCGATCGTTGATCGTCGCTCCTTGGTGTCAAACGCTGCGATGTCGCTAACGGCGCCGAATGTGCGTCACTAACGACGTGACGCCGACGATATATCGTTAGCGATGTCGTGTAAAGCACCCTTTAGTCTTGTATAATGGGGGATATACAAAAAAAAGTCATGGCGATTGGGGTTAATAACATATTTGACTTTATTTATAAATACAAGTAAATGCGCACACAATGGAGTTGCCCTTTAAGAAGTTTAATAATTGCTAAGAAAATAAATTCTTCCTAAAATAAAAAATAAAATCAATATTTGATGACTTATTTTGCACGTACAAACAGTGAAGGAAGCCGAGATGAAGCTGTGGATTTAGGCAGCGCTGTCCTGTAAATGAATTGATTGTCATGGGCCACTTGAATATTAAAATAATATTTCACAGCTTTGGCATATAAAATTACCCCCGAGCAAAACAGGTATGATTATGGTAATGCCGATGATTATTATAATGTATTTCCCCAGATGAGCGGAGTCAGGTTTTCAGCCGGTGTTGCAGATCGTCTTTTATTCAATTCAGCTTGTAGATTTGCATTCCCCCGTCGCTTCCGCCTGCACGTCGGCTGTTTTCAGCTATGTTACAACGCCTTCATTTTATTCCTTTCCCTGATTGCAATCTTAAAATGTAAGCTCACCTTGGACTCACTTCAAGAATATATGTTGCAGAATTGTAGAAATAATGACGCCCTTAGGCCGGTTTCGGAGGGTTGCAATGTGCTACTTCGCCTCGGCTTTACAGCCGCGTGATCCTAACTTGTGTTAATAAACAGCACTATTTTTATATTAGGGATCACCCTAATGTGCAACCAGCCACATACATGGCCCAACAGATTCCTTGGCATATAGGATGGGCCCACGCACTGGCGTAACTTGATGGAGAGCTCCAATGGTGGACCCCAATTATCACAGATCTTTTATAATGATGGTCTTTTCATGTGTGTCAAAGCCAATGGACCTTTTGGCTCCCCTAGGCTCCAGGGCTTGGGTGCAATTGCAACCCCTGCACCCTGGGCCCACCCTATCTCTCTATTTATCATTGTTGTGTATACCAATCGGTTATCGTAACCTATCCCAGAAGAAAAAGTTCTCGATAGACCCCAATTGTTCTGTTGAACCTTAGGGGCAAAAAGTCCACAATAGACCTCAATTGTTCTGTTGAACCTTAGGGGCAAAAAGTACACAATAGACCCCAATTGTTCTGTTGGATCCTTGGGGGAAAAAGTCCTCAATAGACTCCAATTGTTCTGTTGGACCTTTTGGGCAAAAAGTCCTCAATAGACTCCAATTGTACTGTTGGACCTTTGGGGCAAAAAGTCCTCGATAGACCCCAATTGTTCTGTTGAACCTTTGGGGCAAAAAGTCCTTGATAGACCCCAATTGTTCTGTTGGACCTTTGGAGGAAAAAATCCTCCCAACTATCGCAGATCTTTTATAATGATGGTCTTTTAATATGGGTCACAGGGACATTTTGGGCCACCTAGGCTCCAGGACTCGGGTGGAATTGCAACCCCTGCACCCAGGGCCCACCTCTATCTCTCTATCATTGTTGGGCACACCAGGC
The DNA here is from genome assembly GCF_048569485.1 of Anomaloglossus baeobatrachus. Lineage (NCBI taxonomy): Eukaryota > Metazoa > Chordata > Amphibia > Anura > Aromobatidae > Anomaloglossus > Anomaloglossus baeobatrachus. Next base: position 24,907,951 of record NC_134360.1, read on the forward strand.
ATATCAAAACTTATCCCATAAGAAAAAGTCCTCGATAGAACCCAATTGTTCTATTGGACCTTTGGGGTCCATTATTGTGCAAGACCCTGGTTCAACAGGAGGTTTCTCTACTGAGTTTTTCCACATTCATACATCCGTAAGTCACAGTCCGAGCACGGACTATGAGGCACAGGCTAATAATAAGGATGACAGCGCTCCTCCGGGTGAAAAAACATGCAATTCTTTATTCCATCAGTTGTATGACAGCAACGTTTCAACCTGGTGGTCTTTATCAAGCATGAGGCACAGGCTATCCATAGGTATCCTGAACCTGAACTTGATAGCCCTATAGGTATATATGAGGCTGTTCAGTTTGGATCAGGAGTCCCGCGGACAGTGCTTGGTCCCTGACATTTGAATTTTTGTGAGCGTGACCTAAAGTGCTTTATATATGTTAGAACGCTTTTGCAATACCTTCATACCAGAACGTCACACTGTTATACCTGCCTCACATCTTTAGTCTCCTGGTCAACTGACCAACTTCTGGTCTCTTAAGGAGTCAAAAGTAGCAAAATTCTTGACCATTCTCCATTTGACTTTGTCTTCTGCTGGACCTTTTGTAGTCCATTGTTGAGTTAGAGAATGGGTCCACCGGTGGATCTTCCAGTGAGCCAGTTGGACACTAGTGGTAAAAATGTTGTAGGTCATAAAGATTTCATTTATTGCCCGATTCTTTCTCTCTTATGGCCACAGTTCTGACTTCCCACCTCATAAAAGGTAGTGGAAAAAGTCTCAACCGCTAGTGGAAAAAGTCTCAACCACCATTCAACTTCCCTGGGCTTTATAATGAGGGTCCCACTCCATACCACTGGGCCGGAGCAATAAGGCCCCCATAGTACTCTGCAAAGATGTTCTTTACTTCCATATGCTCTTGGTTTAATCCAGCATGTTAAACGGCTACCACTTTTTTGTCTGCTGCCCAGATCTGACCTCTGATCTGATTGTCTACTGCCTTGTTAAAACTCCACCTATCCATATTCAAGCCTATCAGACTATATCTTCCCCCTTGGTGCCATTAAATAAAGTTGTCAGGATGTAACTGCAAGACAGCAAATGACAGAGGGCTCCTATGCTGTCTCTCATGCTAGGGGACCCAAGGCTATCCCTCACATCAGGGTTACTTCTAAAGGTAGAGATTCCGGAGTCCCATCCCTGGCTAATCTCCTGACCAGATATAATCTGTTAGCCCCTCAAAGGGAAGGAAGGGGCAGGAATGTGATGGAAACACAGATTAGGACAGACAGGGAAAAACCAAAAACAAAGCACAGACACACTGAAAATTCACAGGAACTAAGTAAGAGACTAAGGAGAAAAGCAAGAGAAGGAAGGCAGCAAAAAAACAATAACTTCTCACAGCAATAATGCACAACAACCACCAGTAACTCTGGCTCACAACACCTCACCAGACCAGTATAGACTAGCTATAGCTGGCATTAATGGAATAGTCCAGTCAGCATATATAGGAGGGGAGCAAATGTGACTGGCTTCCCCACATCATGTGATCAAAGGAGACTAACAAGCAGACCAGCAGAGATTAACTCTTGCTAGTCTGCCTATGTACATTGATCGATGCCCGTGTCTCCCTGTACTGATCACTGACATGAAGTTAGCAAAACAAGAATGCCGCGGAGACACCATCACATGTTTCTCAATGCTGGCAAGAAACTAGCCAGGTCTTTCACCGAGAAGGAACAACCACGGGAAGAGCAGTCTCCAGTCAAGGAGACCACCTATGCTAAACATAGTATCCATCCACAGACCGCTGTTTCGGGGTATTTGCCCCTCATCAGTGTGGAGTAGGAAACTGGCTAGTGGGATCAATGCCTAGTAGAAGACTACATAGGTAAGGATGGTTGACCTCGGGGAGATCAACATCCAACACCGCGGAGACACCATCACGTGTTTTTCAACTCAGTGACACTAGAACAAGGCCCCCTGGGAAAATATGCAAAACAAGAATGCCGCGGAGACACCATCATATGTTTCTCAATGCTGGCAGGAAACTAGCCAGGTCTTTCACCAGGAAGGAATAACCACGGGCAGGGCAGTCTCCAGTCTATGTAGTCTTCTACTAGGCATTGCTCCCACTAGCCAGTTTCCTACTCCACACTGATGAGGGGCAAATACCCCGAAACAGCTGTCTATACCATGTTTGGCATAGGTGGTCTCCTTGACTGGAGACTGCCCTTCCCAGTGAAAGACCTGGCTAGTTTACTGCCAGCGTTGAGAAACATGTGATGGTGTCTCCGCGGCATTCTTGTTTTGCATATTTTTCCAGGGGGCCTTGTTCTAGTGTCACTGCGTTGAGAAACATGTGATGGTGTCTCCGCAGTGTTGGATGTTGATCTCCCCGAGGTCAACCATCCTTACCTATGTAGTCTTCTACTAGGCATTGCTCCCACTAGCCAGTTTCCTACTCCACACTGATGAGGGGCAAATACCCAGAAACAGCTGTCTGTGGATGGATACCATGTTTGGTATAGGCGGTTTCATTGACTGGAGACTGCCCTTCTTGTGGTTGTTCCTTCCCGGTGAAAGACCTGGCTAGTTTCCTGCCAGCGTTGAGAAACATGTGATGGTGTCTCCGCAGTGTTGGATGTTGATCTCCCCGAGGTCAACCATCTTTACCTATATCATGAAGTTAGCAGGCAGAGTGCCAGAATCTGTAGGTTCCACAGATCCTGACGCCACCATGACAGTTGGCAATGCCTGTAAAAACCTCCTTGTGATAGATGTCCTCTGTCTATCAGAGAGTTCGATATTGACTATTGGAAGCTACTTCGGGGGTAGGGACCTAGTGAAAACTTTCACTCTCTCTAGTTTAGCCTACCCCAAAACCTATATTTACCTAGTTGATCCACATAGTCTAATCAGTTGATATACAGATGTAGCAAAGGTTATCATGACACCATCTTGATCACAGGTTATCTCAGGCAGATGATTAAGATTACAGCATTGCACAGACCACTGATGATCAGGTTAGGTGATGAGCTACTTTTTTTGTGATATCCCAGTTCTGTGTAATCTGAGTCAAGGTAACCTTTGCTAGTTTTGAAAAACTTATAGAAATTTTTTGTCTGCGCCATTGAATTCCCTGGTGGAAGACGGGAGTCGATAAAGTAACATTTTCCATGTGATATCTGGCTGGAATATCTCCCATCATCCTTCTTCTTACATACCTGCTCACCGAACGTCTCGAGACGCTCCGCAGCAGACGCTTCAGATGGGAACAGACAAAACATGAGAAAAACATTTGCTTTGAAAGTAACCTCTGTTTGGAAATAACATCCACCTTCTGAGTATTTTCTACATTAGACGAAGCCTGCTATAAACAAAAGACAGACATTTGTGCAATTAGTTCCCAATCCGGCGGCATCCGCGGCGGAAAATGCATACTAAGGGAATTCTCCACGACTGAGACTGGAAACACTTCCATTTTTTAATTCTTTGCTCGTACTGCATTTAACCCTTAAATCACCCACAGGATTCCGGGTTCCTGCACAGTTTTAGGTGCTGCAGCTTGTGGCTTCTGGCGGTGGAAGGGTTGAGGTATCAAATTGCGTAGAGCTTATTACCGCAACGTTCTCCAATAGGGCCGCATTTGGGTTTGATTATGATGAATTGACTGGAGCAGTCTGTGTAGATCCAGTATGTCTTAGTTATGTTGTCGTTTGGCCACCTAAATTACAGGTCTGGTAATTACCCCGGTGTGATTTTATTATGCAAATCCTTGGCGGCTTGAGCTGAAGGCTCCATCGGCCAGAGGAACTATATGAAGATATATTATAGCTGCTAACCCGTATCACTGAATAAAACACGTTCTACCAGACTGCATTTATAGATACAGTAGATGGCTGCTGGGCTAAGTTAGATAGATATGAGACAGGAGGGCCAGCGTTAGTGGGGGCAAGCTTGGCAATTGGCCCAGGGACTGTATACCTAAAGGGGTAATGTCACGCACAGAGTGGGAGATGTCCGTACGTAATGCGTGACACATACGTTCAGACCAATGGGCGTCTGACGCACTAGAAAAACACCACCAACAAAGGGGGGAACGCCAGGGTCACAATGCAATGGAGGTCCCTGCCGCTAAGGAGAGGGGTGATGGGGCACCTCCTGCTCTTACCTAAAGGACTCCTGAGCTCCCTAGCGACCCTATACCGGTTCTTTCAACTGTCGGACAGCAGGATACCTTGGGTCCTCAGCTGGCCCTAAACTCACTTAGCCTAGTTGGTAGGCTGATGAGTACATTAGATTCGCCCCTACACTAATAAAAATGGAGGGAAAGGAAAGACAGACGGAGGTACGAACAGAAGGATACAAACACCAAACTTCACAGCAGCAGACTCTAAAGTAGCAGATGGATGGGCACAGGACAATTCCTCAGCAGCTCCTTCCACCAGGCTGGCCAGAGTAAAATTAATTCTAACAGCAGCAAATACTGCTGGGAAAACACTACTATATAAACCTAAATGAGCGAGGGCTCAAGACAGCTACAGCTGACCTGCACTGCCAGAGCTGCTGGCAACAAAAACTGACATTAACTCATGCGACGCCAAAGAAAAAGAAACTTCATTTAAATGAGGATCCAAGATGGAGATTGGAGGCTCCAGTCCTAAGGTTATCATTGGTCTCAAAACATCAGGGAGACGACCATGACAGGTCCCCTGTGAGAACTGACACAGCTGCACTTTTGGTGGGACAGTCAGTCTCTGGCCACACGACTTTAGACAGTACAAACTGCACTGATAATGCCAAATCTGCAGCTTGCGAGTTTATCAAAGTGTAGTAGGACCTTTAGTAACATCTTGGTCAAGTGGCCAAAGATCCTCCACCCTGTGAAGTGAAGAGGAACTGAAGAACAGGTGAAGTAATACTTGGAGGAACTGAAGAAGAGGAGAGACCCTGGTATGTTCCCCACACTATGTTTGTGCGTAGCATGGAGACTGTGTTGCTAACATACACTGCATGGAGTGTGTGTATGTATGTAACAGTGTGTCTGTGTATCTACCATGGTGTACTGTCATGCTAGGTATGGGAAAGTACCACACATATGGTGACAGGGAAGGGAAAGATGTGACCTCTGACAAAATCTACAGCTGGCCCATGGCTCCCCTGATCATCCTAGATAGTTTCCTTACCTATGCATTGAGCAGGATACTTGGCCCTGGCTGACCCTGAAATAGGCCTTAGGTAGGGGGTGGATGGGATGAGCGCTTAGTCAACCCCACTAAGCTGTAAAGAATACATAGGGAGCCCAAACAGGGTGAAAGTGAACAAATAACCTATCTCCAAGAAGACTCAGAGAGAGAAAAGCAACAAACAACAATGTTTCTTCAGATGAATACAGGCCGACTGCTTGTACTCAAGAAGGGAAAATGTGAGTATTTAAGAACACAAGGGGTAGTGATAATGATTATCAGCTGAAAGGTGAAGAATGGATATTCGCAGGGTCCTAAATTGGAAACAGATTAACCACAAGCAGAGAAGATACATAGCATACCATTTACACCACAGCAAGAAGAATAGAATGTCACGGAGCAGTTTGTGGAGCCAAACGCTGCGATCTTCTACAGCCGGACACCACAGGACTGTCTGCCAACCATCACACACCTATGATAAGTGCATTTTTTAACTTAAAGTGTGTGTCTGTGTGTAACATTCAGTATGTGTCACTGTAAGCTTTGGGTTGTGGGTGTACTAGTGATGAGCGGGCACTACCATGTTCGGGTGCTCGTAACTAGTGATGAGCGGGCACTACCATGCTCGGGTGCTCGGTACTCGTAACTAGTGATGAGCGGGCACTACCATGTTCGGGTGCTCGTAACTAGTGATGAGCGGGCACTACCATGCTCGGGTGCTCAGTACTTGTAACTAGTGATGAGCGAGCACTACCATGCTCGGGTGCTCTGTACTTGTAACTAGTGATGAGAGGGCACTACCATGCTCGGGTGCTCAGTACTGGTAACTAGTGATGAGCGGGCACTACCATGCTCAGGTGCTCAGTACTCGTAACTAGTGATGAGCGGGCACTATCATGCTCGGGTGCTCTGTACTCGTAACTAGTGATGAGAGGGCACTACCATGCTCAGGTGCTCAGTACTCGTAACTAGTGATGAGCGGGCACTACCATGCTCAGGTGCTCAGTACTCGTAACTAGTGATGAGCGGGCACTACCATGCTTGAGTGCTCGGTACTCGTAACTAGTGATGAGCGGGCACTACCATGCTCAGGTGCTCAGTACTCGTAACTAGTGATGAGCGGGCACTACCATGCTCGAGTGCTCGGTACTCGTAACCAGTGATGAGTGAGCACTACCATGCTCAGGTGCTCGGTTCTCGGAATGAAAAATTGGATGGTCTACTTTGAGGCTTACTGGCACTTAGGTGACTGATGGATCCTGTGTAATCTTCTATATATAGAGTTGTTATCAATCATTGTACAGGAGGAGGAGGTGAGCTGTGACATCACCTTTTGTGAATGGAGGAGCCTTTGTTAACTACTGAATATAAAGGTATAGCTTTTCACTTTAATCCTATCTGTGATGATAATGAAGCTGCCGAAAAGTTTTTGTTTAAAGGATAGGAGGCATGAGTCTAGTATAAGGTCTAATGGCCAATGCTATTGCAAGACTTCTATTTGTTGGTTTCTGTATATAGATTGCAAAATGGAAAATTGAAAAAAATACCAAAAAATGTTGAACCATACAATCTACATTACAACTTAATTTAAAGATTAGGTCGTTTTCTAATGACACATTCCCTTTTCTTTAACGCCAGAAGTCCCAGAGAGGGGTCATTTAACATTTCTACCATTGAAACCCTATGGAGCTCGAAATTCCTGGGACCGCTAATGTAATCTTGGATTCTAATAGTCTATGTAATGTACAAAGAGGAAATAAGAACAGTGTTTGACCAATTTTTCATTAATTGGTCCATCATTGTTATAACAGAAGCCCGAGTCTATCAGGAGTTGCAGATGTAAAGCCAAATCTTGGAGTTCACGGTACGTCATTGCCACTTGATCCTTGGTTGTTCCCAATAAACTTTGTAGACTCCTAAATCTTTCAATGTGGCAGAAAGTCTATTTCCACCGTATGTAACCTGAGCAGTAGGAAGTCATTAGGGCCATGGCAGATGGAGATTTAATACTTTTGCTCTTTCCATTTCATGTTTCCCCTGATAACTTGTCCGGTATTTCCGGGGATAGATTGTAGTTGTAAACTCCTGTCTGTGACCCTCAACCTTGGACAAGACCACCTCGCTGAACCCCCTATATGCGTCCAGACGACAAGTACAACTGCTTCTGTAGCAGCTACATCCCTGGATATTAGATGTTGTCAATGGGGTAACGGGATAAAAGTTGACATAGGGTATGTTTGGGGGGATTATCTGGAATATATATTTTGTTAGGACCTAAGAGCTTCAGGTTTAAGTTCCGGTTGGCCTCTTCCTTTTCCAAAACTTGTACGATAAGATGTAGACTTGGTGAAGCATTGAAATTGAGACCTTAGAAGTTCAGAAAAGTCTTATAGGGCGAAAAGACCCCTTTGCCACATAAAAGATGGCACATGGTAGGTGTGGGGAGATGCAATGTAATTTATTTTCTGTTAGGACCTAAGAGCTTCAGGTTTAAGTTCTAGTTGACCTCTTCCTTTTCCAAGGCTTGTAAGAACAGATTAAGACTTGATGCAGCATTCGCATTAGGACCTTAGGTGTTCAGATAAGTCAATTGGCTGTTGTCAATTGGTTAAGGAAATAAAAGTTGACATAGGGTATGTGTGGGGATGGGCCCTGTTATATATTTTCTGTCATGACGTAAGTGCTTCTGGTTGGCCTCTTCCTTGCCCAAGACTTGTGAGAAAATATGTAGAATTGGTGTATCATTGGCATTCGGAACCTTAGAGAATTCAGAGTTGTCTAATAGGGCCAAAAGGCCCCTCTGCCACAAAACATAAAGGTTGACACATGGTATGTGTGGGGTGGGACTCTGAATATATGCTTTCAGTAAGGACCTAAGAGCTTCAGGTTTAAGTTCTAGTTGGCCTCTTCCTTTTCCAAGGCTTGTAAGAAAAAATGTAGCTTTGGTTAAGCATTGGAATTGAGACCTCAGCTGTTTAGATAAGTCTTATAGGGTCAAAAGACCCCTTTGCCACATAAAAGATGGCACATGGTAGGTATGGAGAGATGCTCTGTGATATATTTTCTGTTAGGACTTAACAGCTTCAGGAGGCATCGGGATATTGGCTGTTGTCAATGGGTTAAAGAAATAACAGTTGGTATAGGGTATTTGTGGAGAAGGGCTCTGTTATACATTTTCTGTAAGGACCTGTTAGGGCCAAGTGGACGGGCAGACCCAGGAGGTGGATCCACTGGGCCGAACTCCTTGATGAAGGTAAGGGGTCCGGTAGCTGGAGCACTACGGGTAGCAGGACAGTCCGTGCACAAGAGTAGAATGGAGAAGTCCCTGGGACCACGGAGTCACTGATGGTAGTCCGGGTGACGGAGCTCAGGTTCGGAAGCCGAGATGTTGTCAGGCGGAGTCCGGAACCGATGGAGCGAGAGGACGGGTCACCACAGGGATCAGAGATGGAACGGACTGTCAGGATGGCAGATAGTCAGCGTTCGGGGTTCGGGATTCGGCAGGACCGGATGGCGAGGCAGGACCGGCTCTAGAAGAGAGAGAGGTGAGTATCTCACAAGAACACAAGGAGACCTGACTCCTAGCTTGGGAAACACGAAGAACAGGCCCCGCCCACTTGGACACTAACCCCTTTATACCCTGTACCTGTGTGCTCAATTTCCTGTCAGTGGACGCTGGCCCTTTAAGAAAGGGTCAATGACCGCGCGCGCGCCCTAATGCGCATGCGCGAGGCCCGGGTGCCAGAAGCCAGGGCAGGGAGCGGTGAGGAGGAAGCAGGAGAGCCGGGCTGGGGCTGAGTAGCCGACGGGCGCCGGGAGCGGGGACCAGGATGCCTGGGAACCGCAGGCAATGGAGGCTGGAGACCGGGGAGCGGCGGACGCCGGACAGAGGAACCGGGGAGCGACGCAGGGAAGCCGGGGAGCGTAGCAGGTGAGCCGGGGAGCAGAGCAGGGGACCCGGGGAGCGTGACAGTACCCCCCCCCCACGCCCCACTCCCCGCAACCGGGACAGGAAGGCACGGATCAGAGGCGTACCCACATTCTCCCGGGGTTCCCAGGACCTATCCTCAGGACCATACCCTGCCCAGTCCACCAAGAAGAACTGTCGGCCCCGTACGGTTTTCATGGCCACGATATCCCTTACCGCATAGATGTCGTCATCGGCAATAGGAGAAGGAGCCGAACTGGCAGCAGCGGAGAAGGGACCAAGGACAACCGGCTTGAGCAGGGAGACGTGGAAGGAGTTGGGTAACCTCATCGTGGCCGGGAGCTGCAGCTTGTAGGAGACCTCATTGATCTTGCTGAGGACTTTAAACGGCCCGATGTAGCGAGGTCCCAGCTTGTAGGATGGTAGCTTCAATCGGACGTACTTGGAAGCAAGCCAGACGAGATCTCCTGGAGAGAAACACGGAGGGTCCAGACGCCTCTTGTCTGCGTGTCTCTTCATCCGCAGGGAAGCACGTCCCAGGGACGCCTTGACTGAGTCCCAAATCGTTGCAAAGTCACGGGCTACAGCATCAGCAGCAGGGACATCCGAGGAAGAGGATACAGGCAATGGGACGGAAGGCTGAAGTCCGTAAACGACATGGAAGGGAGAGCTGGAGGAGGACTCACTGACGTGGTGGTTATGGGAGAATTCAGCCCAAGGAAGAAGCGTGGACCAGTCGTCATGATGGGCGTTGACGTAGTGACGTAAGAAGGAGGTCAAGATCTGATTGACCCGTTCCACTTGGCCGTTCGACTGAGGATGGTAGGCTGAAGAAAAGTCCAGAGTCACTCCCAGATGTTTGCAGAGAGCCCTCCAAAAGCGGGAGGTGAACTGAGTTCCTCTGTCGGACACAATGTGTGATGGAAAGCCATGCAAGCGGAAGATGTGTTGTATATAGGCGTCAGCGAGTTCCTGGGCAGAGGGCAGTCCAGAAATAGGGACGAAATGAGCCATTTTAGAGAACCGATCCACCACGACCCATATGACTGTGTGTCCGGAGGACAGTGGCAAGTCCGTAATAAAGTCCATCGCAATGTGTTGCCACGGAACTGAGGGTATAGGCAGAGGCAGAAGACGGCCATATGGCAGGTGTTTGGGCGTCTTGTTCCTGGCACAAGAGGAGCAGGCTGAGACAAAAGAAGCGACATCCATCCGAAGGGATGGCCACCAGTAATGACGTACAATCGTACTCCATGTTCTCTTCTGACCAGCATGACCAGCTATTTTCGAGGCATGGCCCTGTGGCGCCCCTGACCTGGTCAGGCACCACTGAGTACTGCACCCATGCTGGGGACAGTACAATACAGGTAATCCAGAAGGCTGACTGGGGTGTGGAACACAGGCGCATAGTGATCAGGTCTCACACATGTACCCATGAGAGGACCCCTGGGGATCCCAGGAGGGGGCAAGCCTTCACCTTCACTGGAATAGTGGAGGGGGTAGAGCCTCCATCTCCTCTCAAGGGGTGTGGTAAGAGAATCTGGTTGCTAGGTGGCGTAGGCAAGAACAGGAGAGGAGGAGCAGTGAGTCAGTTAGAGCAGAACTCCATAGGGCTCAGAGAGGAGCAGACCTGTGGGGCTGTTGCTGTCTAACAGCGCCCGCGCAGTGGCTACAGACGGGGGAGAACGGTCAACTAGGAGTGCTGCCTGAAAGCCAGCTTCAGCTAGGGAGTGCACGGAGTGGGAAGTAAGGAGACTGCTAGAGAGCACCAGGCCCAACCGGGCGGCAGATCCCGAAGCGAGGATAGATTCACCTTTCTTCTGCTAAACCTGCCGGTGTGGGGCTCTTAAAGCCCACACCACAACACTACAAAAGCCGCAGCCACGTAACCGCAGTGAGGGCCCATAGGTCATAGGAGGCAAGAGGCTGGAGTGGCCTGGTCCGGGGAACAAGCACACGGCAAACAACAAGGGGAGAGAGGCTGCAGCATCTTCCCTGGGTGACCCCCATAGGGACTCAAAGTCGGGGTCACCCCAAACCACCAAGGGCTAAGGAAGGCGAGTCAGTAGTCACCCTCATAAAGTCAGCCTGAAGGATACCTGGTTCCTACCTGGTTCATCTCAGCTACGCCCGGGTTACTCACCCTGCCACCTGAAGTGAGTAAAAACCCTGAAAGACATCCTGCCTGTGTGGTCATTCTGCGACTTGTGGTACTACAAACCTACACAGGGCCCTGGGGCTTGCCTCACTCTCAGGAGGCTACTACATCTAACTGCACACACCATCAGCCCCAGGCGACCCTCAACCTGCAGTGGCGGTCCCTACTGGCCGCAATACTGAGAGTGGCGTCACGATCAAACAAGAAGATTTCCTACCAGTGACGGAGATCCAGCTACGTGGAGTCCCTGAAGGTAATGCACCGACACAACACATGCGGGGCTTCACATCTGGCGTCACGAACAGGATAAGGACTAGACCTGTTCAGACAGGTGACCATGTGCCTAGGCGGTCCGCTTGAAAAATTGGAAGCGCCGCCATATTGCCACCATGAAAAGCGCGCTGAAAAACAACAGCAGCCCGCGCTGGAAGAAGTTACCGCCCACGAAGAGGTGTGGCTACCCAGAGATCCTCTGCAGAGTTCTGACCTTGCCAGCTATGAGAGCGGAAGCGTCGAGAGACGGCGGGAAGGAAAGAGAGCCACAAGCCTGCTACTGGGAGAGGAGCTGCTGAAAGAGGCAGAGCAGAAACTGGACAGCTTGTTACAGGAGGCAGCGAAGAGTCCACTGCTGGGAGATCGTGCAGAAGACGGCGCAGAAGAAATGGCGTCTGACCGCAGGAACCCAGAACCAGGCTCCGCTGCCTGGTGGTATCGGGAGCTGGCCCAGTTCTGTGACCGACTGGAGACCCGGGTCATAGAGCAGATCAGAGAAGAACGCACGGAGCTCCTGGAGATGGCTGCGGCGGTACGGACCTACGAGGAGGGAGCCGCGCGACGCCTGCCAGACCGAGCGGCGACGACGCAGACCCCGATGCTGCTACCGGTGGGTGAGTCCAGAGATGCCCCGGCCAGCGCAAGTGCCCCGACCCCTGCTGCCACGCCCGCGGTCCCAGAAGAGACGCCCGGCGCGGCGACGCTGGACCAGGCCGCAGCCACGCTAGATGCGGCCCGCCAAATCCAGGCTGCTGCAGCCATGCCCCGCCTGTCCCGCAGGGCTCCGACCACCACGGCAGTGCTCATCCGTGCTGCAGGTGTGACGCTGACCCAGGCTGCCACCCTGCTGAACCCGGTCCGCCAAGACCCCAACGCAGCAGCGACGCTCGTCCGCGCCGCAAGTGATATGCTGAACCAGGCCGCAGCCCCGCCGGGTGCGGCCCGCCAAGCTACGGTCACTGCAGCGACGCCCGGCTCAGCCTGCACGGACCCCATCGAGGCTGCGACGCTAAGTGAGACCGCGGCTGCAATGCCCAGTCCGGCCCGCCAAGAACCGGCCGCAGTGGTGATGCCCACTGAAACGCAAGCTGCAACCGCGATGCTGGACCAGGCCGCCGCCATACAGGGCGCGGCCCGCCAAGACCAGGCCGCCGCCATACAGGGCGCGGCCCGCCAAGAAAAGACTACCTCAGCATTTACCCCGGCCTGTAAGGCCAGAGCAGACACCGCTCCCCGGTCCACAGAGGTCCCTGATAGGCAGCCCACGGTGGGTGAAGACCCTGCATATTGGCAGATGAGGGCTGACCTGGAGGCCAAATTTCCACAATGGTTGGTGAGTCAGTACATACCCCCTCCGCATACCCCAAAGAGTCTCCTGCTAACTCCTGCAGCAGATACACCAAAGAGTCCCCCGCCTGTGCCGGCTGAAGAGCATCCATCCCCAGCACTGCCACCGCCGGAGTGCCAAGAAGAACTAAGGGGGAGAGGAGGCCAGGAAGCAGAAGGGTTGACTCCGACTCCAGTGCCACCCGCAGCAGATGTGTATTCAGAGCCGGAAATGCTGCCATACTCCCGCTGGGATGAGGAAGACCTGACACCGTCTGTTGACGAAGATCAGCCCCAAGACCTCACCTGGGAGTTTGTGATCTGCCCTCTACAGAACCCAGCCCGCAAGACACGGCGACACCGAACACAGTATGCTCCAGCCCCACAGTCTCCAGAGCAGAAGGAAGTCACCGCCAGAGACCTACAGGAGAAACGGTCCCTGAGAAGGGCCAAAAGCCAGGCTAGAGGACCCCTGTGTTATGGCGTAGTGGAAGACTTTAATCTGAGAAGCGGCTATGGATTTATTGTAGCACCTGGCATCAAAAAGGGAATATTTGTTAACAGGAGAGATGTCAGCGCACACCTGCCTAGAGGACACCCTGGCAGAAATCTGAAAATGGGAGATTCGGTACAGTTTACCATGCACCAAGGTGAAAGGGGATTGTACGCGCTTGATGTAGCCTTACGTACCAGCAAACCCTACAGCCATCCCATGCCACAAGAAAGACAAGAAAGACAAGAAAGACAAGAAAGACAAGAAAGACAAGAAAGACAAGAAAGACAAGACAGAGATAAAGAAACAGATACAGAAAAGGAATCAGATGCAGACCAAGAAAGGAAAGACACAGAACCTATAGATGAGGCAACCACAGATGAAGACAGAGACAAAGAGCAAGAAAGTCACAGGTGCCAGTGCCCAACGTGCCCTCGCCCTAGTGAAAAAGAGGAGTAAAGTAAAGTACAGAAAAGAAGTACAGAAGTTAAAGTTTTGAAAGTTTTGTTTGCAACGTTTAAGAAATGTGCCCACAAAAACTATTGTGAGAAAACCATAAACCTTAAGGCTATGAACTGGCTATAGCCACAAACTCTCGCAGTGTAAATAGTTACACCAGTGGCACCACCACCAGGGCCAGCCTGTTTAGGGGCTTGGCTCGTCTGCAACCAGGGGGGCCCGTCCGTAGAAAAGGGCCTTGGCTCACCTGCGACCAGAGAGCACGCCTGTTTATGGGGCCTTGGCTCACCACCACAAAGGGGGTACCTGGTCAGCACCAACTGTGGAGGCCGCCTCTGCATCCTGCCAGAAGAGGCTGAAGGCGCGGATCCACCAGGCCAGGTATACCCTGAAACCACCAGCCCATGAAAGCCGCCTCTACATCCTGCCAGAAGTGGCTGAAGCCGCGGCCAACGGGAGAGGAAGATTGGAGGAAAGGTCTGGGGAAACGGATGGCCCAGACCTGGTTACCAACAGGACCGGTGACCTGCCTCCTGAGAGGGTTTTGGGTGGGTTAACGGACTTGTGGGTGGAGGGTGGTGATGTCTGATACATGGTGCTTTTAAAAAAAAATGTTTTACATGTTTTAATGTTTTATGCATTTTAAAATGTTGTCTTGCAGCCCGAGGACGTGCTGGTGATAACTAAGGGGGAATGTGGCGCCCCTGACCTGGTCAGGCACCACTGAGTACTGCACCCATGCTGGGGACAGTACAATACAGGTAATCCAGAAGGCTGACTGGGGTGTGGAACACAGGCGCATAGTGATCAGGTCTCACACATGTACCCATGAGAGGACCCCTGGGGATCCCAGGAGGGGGCAAGCCTTCACCTTCACTGGAATAGTGGAGGGGGTAGAGCCTCCATCTCCTCTCAAGGGGTGTGGTAAGAGAATCTGGTTGCTAGGTGGCGTAGGCAAGAACAGGAGAGGAGGAGCAGTGAGTCAGTTAGAGCAGAACTCCATAGGGCTCAGAGAGGAGCAGACCTGTGGGGCTGTTGCTGTCTAACAGCGCCCGCGCAGTGGCTACAGACGGGGGAGAACGGTCAACTAGGAGTGCTGCCTGAAAGCCAGCTTCAGCTAGGGAGTGCACGGAGTGGGAAGTAAGGAGACTGCTAGAGAGCACCAGGCCCAACCGGGCGGCAGATCCCGAAGCGAGGATAGATTCACCTTTCTTCTGCTAAACCTGCCGGTGTGGGGCTCTTAAAGCCCACACCACAACACTACAAAAGCCGCAGCCACGTAACCGCAGTGAGGGCCCATAGGTCATAGGAGGCAAGAGGCTGGAGTGGCCTGGTCCGGGGAACAAGCACACGGCAAACAACAAGGGGAGAGAGGCTGCAGCATCTTCCCTGGGTGACCCCCATAGGGACTCAAAGTCGGGGTCACCCCAAACCACCAAGGGCTAAGGAAGGCGAGTCAGTAGTCACCCTCATAAAGTCAGCCTGAAGGATACCTGGTTCCTACCTGGTTCATCTCAGCTACGCCCGGGTTACTCACCCTGCCACCTGAAGTGAGTAAAAACCCTGAAAGACATCCTGCCTGTGTGGTCATTCTGCGACTTGTGGTACTACAAACCTACACAGGGCCCTGGGGCTTGCCTCACTCTCAGGAGGCTACTACATCTAACTGCACACACCATCAGCCCCAGGCGACCCTCAACCTGCAGTGGCGGTCCCTACTGGCCGCAATACTGAGAGTGGCGTCACGATCAAACAAGAAGATTTCCTACCAGTGACGGAGATCCAGCTACGTGGAGTCCCTGAAGGTAATGCACCGACACAACACATGCGGGGCTTCACAGCCCCAGTGTAACACTTTTTGCCTGTCAGTCTCAGAGACATAGGTCTTCCCAGGCGGTATCTGGGCCAGGGTGACAGGAGTCACCGGAATGATTTTACTAGGACAGATGATGGGCTGGGATGTCTCCTCCTCCTGCTCCATGGGCATGAATGACCTGGACAAGGCATCTGCGAGTACATTCTTGTCCGCGGGTCGGAAATGGAGCTGGAAATCGAATCTGGCAAAGAACAAGGACCACCTGGCTTGCCGTGGGTTCAGTCGTTGAGCAGACCGCAGGTATTCCAGGTTCTTGTGGTCCGTGTAAATAATAACGGGGTACACTGCTCCTTCCAGAAGGTAGCGCCATTCCTCCAGAGCCAGTTTGACTGCCAATAGCTCTCGGTCACCGATGGTGTAGTTGCGTTCAGGCGCTGAGAAACTCTTGGAGAAGAAACCGCAAGTCACCATCTTCCCGGAGGAGGACTTCTGCATGAGCACTGCTCCGGCTCCTGAGGAGGAGGCATCCACCTCCAAGGTGAACTGTCGGTTTAACTCCGGACGGTGGAGCACAGGAGAGGAGGCAAATGCCCGCTTCAGAGAGCCAAACGCGGCGTCGGCCGCAGGTGACCAGTCCTTTGGATTAGCCCCCTTCTTGGTCAAGGCGGAGAGAGGAGCAGTCAGAGCCGAGAAGTGAGGGATGAACTGACGGTAATAGTTGGCGAATCCCAGGAAGCGTTGGATTGCCTTTAGTCCAGAAGGAAAAGGCCAGTTGAGAATGGAAGAGACCTTCTTCGGATCCATCTGCAGTCCGGTATCGGAGATGACGTAACCCAGGAAGGGAAGAGAAGACTGCTCGAAGACACACTTCTCGTACTTGGCGTACAGACGATTCTCCCTCAGTCGTTGTAGTACCAGCTGCACGTTCTCTCTGTGGGTCTGGAGGTCCGGAGAAAAGACCAGGATGTCATCAAGATACACCACCACACAGACGTAGAGAAGGTCTCGGAACATGTCGTTCACCAATTCCTGAAAGACTGCTGGTGCGTTACACAGGCCGAAGGGCATCACACAGTATTCATAGTGCCCATCGCGAGTATTGAACGCGGTCTTCCATTCGTCCCCAGAGCGGATGCGGACCAGGTTGTAGGCACCCCGAAGATCCAACTTGGTGAACACACGAGCTCCTCTAAGCCGATCAAACAATTCGGGGATGAGCGGCAGGGGGTACTTGTTTTTCACGGTGATTTGGTTCAATCCCCGGTAGTCTATGCATGGGCGTAGGTCACCTTCTTTCTTCTTAACGAAGAAGAAGCCTGCTCCAGCAGGAGAGGAGGATCTCCGAATGAATCCCCTTGCCAGGCTCTCTGAGATGTAAGTAGACATGGCCCTTGTTTCGGCAGGAGACAGCGGATATATCCGTCCTCGAGGTGGTGTAGTTCCCGGGAGCAGGTCGATGGCATAATTGTAAGGACGATGTGGCGGAAGTACCTCTGATTCCTTTTTGTCAAAGACGTCCGCGAAGGACCAATAGGCCGAGGGCAGTCCCGGTAGGGACTCTGGAACCGGAGGTCGTCGGATGGGTTGTATGGTCTTCAGACAGTTCTCATGGCAAGAAGAGCCCCATCGGGTGATTTCACCAGTGCTCCAGCTGACTGACGGTTCGTATGTCCTTAACCAGGGGAGTCCCAGCAGAATTTGATGGGACATGTGTGGGAGGACGTAGAGAGCGATGTTCTCGGTGTGCAGGGCACCGATACGCAGTTCAACCGGCCTGGTGATCCACGAGATGGTCTCAGAGAGGGGTCTTCCATCCACAGAGGCAATCACGAGGGGTTTGTCGAGTGGAGTAACAGGCACCTGGTACTTGTCCACCGTGGCCTGCTGGATGAAATTGCCTGCTGCCCCAGAATCGAGGTACGCCTCGGCCGTGAACCGCGTCTCTCCCGTTGTCACTTGAACAGTCCACGTAACCGGGTCTGAGAGAGTCCCAGCACCTAGGGTGGCCTCTCCTACCAACCCTAGGCTTTGGAGTTTCCCGGTCTCTCTGGACAGGAACGTAGAAGGTGTGTGCCCTCTCCGCAGTAGAAGCAGAGGCCCTTGGCGAGCCGCTCTGCTCGGCGTTGTTCAGACTGCCGCACACGGTCGATCTGCATGGGCTCGTGGACGGAGACACCAGATGCCGTTGACTGAAGTACGGCGGGCTTCTGCGGAGGAGAGGAATGCCGTACCGGACGTCTCTCACGGGACACCTCTTTGGATCGCTCCTGAAAGCGAATGTCCACTCGAGTCGCTAGGGTAATCAGGGCATCCAGGGTGGACGGTATGTCACGACCAGCCAGCTCATCTTTAATTCGACCCGAGAGTCCTTCCCAGAAGGCGGCGGTTAGAGCCTCGTTCTTCCACCCGAGTTCCGAAGCCAAGGTGCGAAAACGGATGGCATATTGACCCACCGTCAGAGTCCCCTGACGTAACCGGAGAAGAGATGAGGCAGACGCGGAGGCGCGTCCGGGCTCGTCAAAGGTGCCACGAAATGCCTGCAGGAACTCCTGGATGTTCGTGGTCACAGGGTCCTCCTTCTCCCACAAGGGGTTCATCCACGCCAATGCCTCACCCTCTAGATGGGACATCATGAAGGCGACCTTGGCTTGGTCGGAGGCAAACAAATGCGGCAGCTGCGTGAAATGGAGGGAGCATTGGTTTATGAATCCCCTGCAGGTCTTGGGATCTCCGGCGTACCGGGGTGGTGAGGCCAAACGAAGCCTGGAAGCATCCGAGGAGGCTGCCACGGGAGCTGGAGCCGTGGATTGTCTAGTGGAAGCCCGAGATCCTGAAGATGTAACCGACGCTTGTAGCGTGTTCAGGCGGGCGTCCACAGAAGACATAAAGTTCAGCATGCGGGTCTGAGCCTCACGCTGGCGTGTGAGTTCTTCCTGCAAGGCCGCTAGTGCTTCGGCGGGATCCATGGCCTGTTCTTACTGTTAGGGCCAGGTGAACGGGCAGACCCAGGAGGTGGATCCACTGGGCCGAACTCCTTGATGAAGGTAAGGGGTCCGGTAGCTGGAGCACTACGGGTAGCAGGACAGTCCGTGCACAAGAGTAGAATGGAGAAGTCCCTGGGACCACGGAGTCACTGATGGTAGTCCGGGTGACGGAGCTCAGGTTCGGAAGCCGAGATGTTGTCAGGCGGAGTCCGGAACCGATGGAGCGAGAGGACGGGTCACCACAGGGATCAGAGATGGAACGGACTGTCAGGATGGCAGATAGTCAGCGTTCGGGGTTCGGGATTCGGCAGGACCGGATGGCGAGGCAGGACCGGCTCTAGAAGAGAGAGAGGTGAGTATCTCACAAGAACACAAGGAGACCTGACTCCTAGCTTGGGAAACACGAAGAACAGGCCCCGCCCACTTGGACACTAACCCCTTTATACCCTGTACCTGTGTGCTCAATTTCCTGTCAGTGGACGCTGGCCCTTTAAGAAAGGGTCAATGACCGCGCGCGCGCCCTAATGCGCATGCGCGAGGCCCGGGTGCCAGAAGCCAGGGCAGGGAGCGGTGAGGAGGAAGCAGGAGAGCCGGGCTGGGGCTGAGTAGCCGACGGGCGCCGGGAGCGGGGACCAGGACGCCTGGGAACCGCAGGCAATGGAGGCTGGAGACCGGGGAGCGGCGGACGCCGGACAGAGGAACCGGGGAGCGACGCAGGGAAGCCGGGGAGCGTGGCAGGTGAGCCGGGGAGCAGAGCAGGGGACCCGGGGAGCGTGACAGGACCTAAGAGCTTCAGGTTTAGGTTTTGGTTGGCCTCTCCCTTTTCCAAACATGGTAAGAAGAGATGTAGACTTGGTGCAGGATTGGCATTGGGACCTTAGAAGTTCAGATAAGTCTTATAGGGCCAAAAAAACCATTTGTCACATAAAAGATGGTATATGGCAGGTGTGGGTAGAGGCTCTGTAATATATTTTCTGTTAGGACCAAAGAGCTTCAGGCTTATATTCTAGTTGGCCTCTCCCTTTTCTAAGGCTTGTAAGAAAAGATGTAGAATTGTTGTATCATAGGCATTGGGATCTTGGAGAATCAGAAGTGTCTAATAGGGCCAAAAGGCCCCTCTGCCTTGTTATATAGAAGTTGAGACATGGTATGTGTAGGGAGGGGCTCTGAAATATATTTTTTGTGAGGACCTAATAGCTTCAGGTTTAAGTTGTAGTTGGCCTCTTCCCTTTCCAAGGCTTGTAGGCTTGTAAGAAAAGATGAAGACTTGGTGCAGCATTGGCATTTGGACCTCAGGCATTCAGATAAGTCTTATAGGGCCATAAGTTCCCTTTGCCACATAAAAGATGACACATGGCCAAAAGGTCTCTTTGCCATATAAAAGATGGCATATGATAGCTGTGAGGAGGAGCTCTGTAATATATTTTCTCTTAGGACATAAGAGTTTCAGATTTAAGTTCTAGTTGGCCTCTTCCTTTTACAAGGCTTGTAAGAAAACATGTAGACTTGGTGCAGCATTGGCATAAGGATCTTAGACATTGAGATAAGTCTTATATGGCCGAAACGTGTCTTTGCCACATAAAAGATGGCATATAGTAGGTAGGCGGAGGGACTCAGAAATATATTTTCTGTTAGGACATAAGAGCTTCAGATATAAGTTCTAGTTGGCCTCTTCCGTTTCCAAGGTTTGCAAAAAAGGATGCAGAATCAGTGTAGTTTGGTAACCTTCGGGATTCTGAGGTATCTAAGAAGGCCGAAAGGCCCTACTGCCACATAAATGTTTACACATATTAGATGTGGGGACTGGGGAGATGATCTGTAATATGTTTTCTGTTAAGACCTAAGAGATTCAGGTTTAAATTCCGGTTGACCTCTTCCGTTTCCAAAGCTTGTAAGAAAGGATGTAGAATCGGTGTAGCATCGTGAATTTAGGGATTCAGTGGTATCTACTAAGGCCAAAAGGCCCTTCTACCACATCAAAATTGACACATATTAGGTGCGGAGAGAAGCTCTTTAATATGTTTTCTGTTAGGACCTAAGAGCTTCAGGTTTAAGTTCCAGATGGCCTCTTCCATTTCCAAAGATTGTAAGAAAGGATGTAGAAGTGATATAGAATTGTGATTGGGACCTTAGGTGTGCAGAGATGTTTAATAGTGCCCAAGAGACACCCTGCCACATAAAAAGATGTCATGTGGCAGGATTGGGAAAGGGACTGTTTCATCATGACTGAAGAGCTTCAAGTTACACTCCAGTTGGCCTCTTCTTTTCCTAAGATACAAGGAAATGGTGTCAAGCTTTCACTAGGGGGCACAAGGACTCAGTGGAGATTGAACTCCAAAGTGCAGTAATACAAAAGCCCACCAGAGGTCATTAGCACAAGATAAGAGTAGTCAGACAAGCCAAAGTTAAACTGAGATGTCACCTCAATACAGGGGAGTGAGCAAGCCAAAGTGAAATGGAAGCAAGGGATCAGAAGCCGAGAAATCACATAAGAAGCCGAGGAGGAGCAGAGCTGAAGTCAGGGGACGTTATCGAGGTCAGAGGCCAGGAGACCATGTAAGTACAAAGGTGGGGGTGGAGGCAGAGACACGGGACTGGACCGGGGTCAGGTAGACAGGGCGGACAGACAGTACAAGGGAAATGGAGGTCAGGGAGAGGTTAGCTGGGTAGCGGCACAGATCAGAGCTAACTCACAAGAACCAGAGAGCAGGAACTATTACTGGCGGTGTTCCGGAGGTCTCCACACCATAATAAAGGTGAGAGTCCCGGAACAAGGCACCACCAAAGAGACTTATCCCTATCAGACCCTAGCAACAGTGATGACACATGGTAGTCATTGTGCTGTGAAATGGACTCCATATTTTACAATGGTACCCTGGGTTGCAATTTATTTTGGAAAGGTAAGAAGAACAAGCTGTAGGCTCCCCAGTCCCGGGAGAAGACATTAGCATAGGGTTTCCAACTTATGGAATTGTGCATAGATTGCAAACCTCGTTCATTAAGAAACCACAAAGACCTGGCCGACCCACATACATTATTTGAGTTTTAATTCTTCTAAATGATGTTCACTCCTTTCTATAATTTGGAAGGCATTAAGCTTTTTATTTAATTACACCACTTTTCAAATTACGTGCCCTCACAAGCCAACGCGCACATGTCCTTCCCTCCATTTAACTACTTTGCCCTTCTTCTAACATTCTGACAAGCTTTTCAAATCTCAAACAACCATCAATCTTTCCCCGGAGCGTGTTGACTTTAAGGAAAATCAATTAAAAATCCTTAAGCGGTATATAAACAACAAATCCGAGCGGCTGAAACCATCTGAATTCATGTCGCAGAATGGATTCACCTCTTGCCCCCCTTGTACGAGAATTCCCAGGAATGTCAAACGCAGCCAGCTGTTTGTAGAAGGGGGGAAAAAAAATCACTCGGAGATCTGATTTCCACCATTGTAGCCTAGAAGTGTTTTCTGATGTAATCTCGGGTTATGCCAGGCATTTTTAGAAATATTCATAGACATTCTTGTGAATTTTTTATGTCGTTTACTTTATGTGCAGCTGAAGCTCCGGCTGATTATGTTAGGAGCCCAAACAAAGACATATATTATTAAGAGACCCGGGAGAAGACGCTCAGAACCAAATTTTAGGGCAATTTCCTGGCCCCATATTTTAAATGTTATTAAGGCAATCAGAGCTTAGCGGGAGATTTATGAAAAAAAAACAACTAATAGAAACGTGAACGATGGCAACGATTGAAGGGAAAAATTACAATATTTTAAAAATGTTTATCTTGGAGAAAAATATATTTGGAAATTAGGTTAACGTTCCTGTGTTAGAGGTTGATCGAAAGCAAGGATGTCAAACGCAAAAACACAGGGGGCCAAAGTTAAAAACTTGGATAAAGAAATGGGCCAATATAGTCCTGGGTCCCACATAGTCCTCCATACAGAATAATGGGCCTCACATAGCCCTCCATACAGAATAATGGACCCCATATAGTCCTCCAAACAGAATAATGGGTCCCACATAACCCTCCATACAGAATAATGGGCCCCCATAACCCTCCAAAAAGAATAATTTGCCCCACTTAACCCTCCATACAGAATAATAGGCCCCACATAACCCTTCATACAGAATAATTTGTCCCACATAGTCCTCCATACAGAATAATGAGCCCCACATAGCCCTCCATACAGAATAATGGGCCCCACATAGCCCTCCATACAGAATAATGGGCCCCACATAGCCCTCCATACAGAATAATGGGCCCCACATAGCCCTCCATACAGAATAATGGGCCCCACATAGCCCTCCATACAGTATAATGGGCTCCACATAGCCCTCCATACAGAATAATGTGCTCCACACAGCCCTCCACACAGAATAATGGGCCCCAAACAGTCCTCCATACAGAATAATGGGCCGCACATAGCCCTCCATACAGAATAATGGGTCCCACATAACCCTCCATACAGAATAATGGGCCCCACATAGCCCTCCATACAGAATAATGGGCCCCACATAACCCTCCATACAGAATAATGGGCCCCACATAGTCCTCCATACAGAATAATGGGCCCCACATAGCCCTCCATACAGAATAATGGGCCCCACATAACCCTCCATACAGAATAATGGGCCCCACATAGTCCTCCATACAGAATAATGGGCCCCACATAACCCTCCATACAGAACAATGGGCCCCACATAGCCCTCTATACAGAATAATGGGCTCCACATAGTCCTCCATACAGAATAATGGGCCCACATAACCCTCCATACAGAATAATGGGCTCCACATAACCCTCCATACAGAATAATGGGATCCACATAGCCCTTCATAAAGAATAATCAGCCCCACATAGCCCTCTATACAGAATGTGCTCCACACAGCCCTCCATACAGAATAATGGGCCCCACATAGCCCTCCATACAGAATAATGGGTCCCACATAACCCTCCATACAGAATAATGGTCCCCACATAGCCCTCCATACAGAATAATGGGCCCCACATAGTCCTCCATACAGAATAATGGGCCCCACATAACCCTCCATACAGAATAATGGGCCCCACATAGCCCTCCATACAGAATAATGGGCTCCACATAACCCTCCATATAGAATAATGGGCCCCACATAGTCTTTCATACTGATTAATGAGCCCCACATAGCCCTCCATACAGAATAATGGGCCCCACGTAGTCCTCCATACAGAATAATGTGCCCAACATTGCCCTCCATACAGAATAATGGGCCCCACATAGTCCTCCATACAGAATAATGGGCCCCACATAGCCCTCCATACAGAATAATGGGCCCCACATAGCCCTCCATACAGAATAATGGGTCCCACATAGCCCTCCATACAGAATAATGGGCCCCACATAGTCCTCCATACAGAATAATGGGCCCCACATAGCCCTCCATACAGAATAATGGGCTCCACATAACCCTCCATACAGAATAATGGGCCCCACATAGTCCTTCATACAGAATAATGGGCTCCACATAACCCTTCATACAGAATAATGGGCTCCACATAACCCTCCATACAGAATAATGGGCCCCACATAGCCCTCCATATAGAATAATGGGCCCCACATAGCCCTCCATAAAGAATAATCAGCCCCACATAGCCCTCTATACAGAATAATGTGCTCCACACAGCCCTCCATACAGAATAATGGGCCCCACATAGCCCTCCATACAGAATAATGGGTCCCACATAACCCTCCATACAGAATAATGGTCCCCACATAGCCCTCCATACAGAATAATGGGCCCCACATAGTCCTCCATACAGAATAATGGGCCCCACATAACCCTCCATACAGAATAATGGGCCCCACATAGCCCTCCATACAGAATAATGGGCTCCACATAACCCTCCATATAGAATAATGGGCCCCACATAGCCCTCCATATAGAATAATGGGCCCCACATAGTCTTTCATACTGATTAATGAGCCCCACATAGCCCTCCATACAGAATAATGGGCCCCACATAGTCCTCCATACAGAATAATGTGCCCAACATTGCCCTCCATACAGAATAATGGGCCCCACATAGTCCTCCATACAAAATAATGGGCCCCACATAGCCCTCCATACAGAATAATGGGCCCCACATAGCCCTCCATACAGAATAATGGGTCCCACATAGCCCTCCATACAGAATAATGGGCCCCACATAGCCCTCCATACAGAATAATGGGTCCCACATAGCCCTCCATACAGAATAACGGGCCCCACATAACCCTCCATACAGAATAATGGGCCCCACATAGCCCTCCATACAGAATAATGGGCTCCACATAACCCTCCATATAGAATAATGGGCCCCACATAGTCTTTCATACTGATTAATGAGCCCCACATAGCCCTCCATACAGAATAATGGGCCCCACGTAGTCCTCCATACAGAATAATGTGCCCAACATTGCCCTCCATACAGAATAATGGGCCCCACATAGTCCTCCATACAGAATAATGGGCCCCACATAGCCCTCCATACAGAATAATGGGCCCCACATAGCCCTCCATACAGAATAATGGGTCCCACATAGCCCTCCATACAGAATAATGGGCCCCACATAGTCCTCCATACAGAATAATGGGCCCCACATAGCCCTCCATACAGAATAATGGGCTCCACATAACCCTCCATACAGAATAATGGGCCCCACATAGTCCTTCATACAGAATAATGGGCTCCACATAACCCTTCATACAGAATAATGGGCTCCACATAACCCTCCATACAGAATAATGGGCCCCACATAGCCCTCCATATAGAATAATGGGCCCCACATAGCCCTCCATAAAGAATAATCAGCCCCACATAGCCCTCTATACAGAATAATGTACTCCACACAGCCCTCCATACAGAATAATGGGCCCCACATAGCCCTCCATACAGAATAATGGGTCCCACATAACCCTCCATACAGAATAATGGTCCCCACATAGCCCTCCATACAGAATAATGGGCCCCACATAGTCCTCCATACAGAATAATGGGCCCCACATAACCCTCCATACAGAATAATGGGCCCCACATAGCCCTCCATACAGAATAATGGGCTCCACATAACCCTCCATATAGAATAATGGGCCCCACATAGCCCTCCATATAGAATAATGGGCCCCACATAGTCTTTCATACTGATTAATGAGCCCCACATAGCCCTCCATACAGAATAATGGGCCCCACATAGTCCTCCATACAGAATAATGTGCCCAACATTGCCCTCCATACAGAATAATGGGCCCCACATAGTCCTCCATACAAAATAATGGGCCCCACATAGCCCTCCATACAGAATAATGGGCCCCACATAGCCCTCCATACAGAATAATGGGTCCCACATAGCCCTCCATACAGAATAATGGGCCCCACATAGTCCTCCATACAGAATAATGGGCCCCACATAGCCCTCCATACAGAATAATGGGCTCCACATAACCCTCCATACAGAATAATGGGCCCCACATAGTCCTTCATACAGAATAACGGGCTCCACATAACCCTCCATACAGAATAATGGGCCCCACATAGTCCTTCATACAGAATAATGGGCTCCACATAACCCTTCATACAGAATAATGGGCTCCACATAACCCTCCATACAGAATAATGGGCCCCACATAGCCCTCCATATAGAATAATGGGCCCCACATAGCCCTCAATACAGAATAATGGGCCCCACATAGCCCTCCATACAGAATAATGGGCCCCACATAGTCCTCCATACAGAATAATGGGTCCCACATAGCCCTCCATACAGAATAATGGGTCCCACATAGCCCTCCATACAGAATAATGGGTCCCACATAGCCCTCCATACAGAATAATGGGTCCCACATAGCCCTCCATACAGAATAATGGGCCCCACATAGCCCTCCATACAGAATAATGGGCCCCACATAGCCCTCCATACAGAATAATGGGTCCCACATAGCCCTCCATACAGAATAATGGGCCCCACATAGCCCTCCATACAGAATAATGGGCCCCACATAGCCCTCCATACAGAATAATGGGCTCCACATAACCCTCCATACAGAATAATGGGCCCCACATAGTCCTTCATACAGAATAACGGGCTCCACATAACCCTCCATACAGAATAATGGGCCCCACATAGTCCTTCATACAGAATAATGTGCTCCACATAGCCCTCCATACAGAATAATGGGCCCCACACAGTCCTCCATACAGAATAATGGGCCCCACATAGCCCTCTATACAGAATAATGGGCCCCAAATAGCCCTCCATACAGAATAATGTGCCCAACATTGCCCTCCATACAGAATAATGTGCCCAACATTGCCCTCCATACAGAATAATGGGCCCCACATAGTCCTTCATACAGAATAATGGACCCCACATAGTCTTTCATACTTATTAATGAGCCCCACATAGCCCTCCATACAGAATAATGGGCCCCACATAGCCCTCCATACAGAATAATGGTCCCCACATAGCCCTCCATACAGAATAACGGGCCCCACATAGCCCTCCATACAGAATATTGGGCCCCACATAGCCCTCCATACAGAATAATGGTCCCCACATAGCCCTCCATACAGAATAATGATCCCCACATAGCCCTCCATACAGAATAATGGTCCCCATATAGCCCTCCATACAGAATAATGGGCCCCACATAGCCCTCCATACAGAATAATGGGCTCCACATAACCCTCCATACAGAATAATGGGCCCCACATAGTCTTCCATACAGAATAATGGGCCCCACATAGTCCATCCATAAAGAATAATGGGCCCCACATAGCCCTCCATACAGAATAATGGGCTCCACATAACCCTCCATACAGAATAATGGGCTCCACATAGCCCTCCATACAGAATAATGGGCTCCACATAGCCCTCAATACAGAATAATGGGCTCCACATAGCCCTCCATACAGAATAATGGGCTCCACATAGCCCTCCATACAGAATAATGGGCTCCACATAGCCCTCCATACAGAATAATGGGCTCCACATAACCCACCATACAGAATAATGGGCTCCACATAGCCCTCCATACAGAATAATGGGCTCCACATAGCCCTCCATACAGAATAATGGGCTCCACATAGTCCTCCATACAGAATAATGGGCCCCACATAGCCCTCCATACAGAATAATGGGCCCCACATAGCCCTCCATACAGAATAATGGTCCCACATAGTCCTCCATACAGAATAATGAGCCCCACATAGCCCTCCATACAGAATAATGGGCCCCACATAGCCCTCCATACAGAATAATGTGCCCCACATAGTCCTCCATACAGAATAATGAGCCCCACATAGCCCTCCATACAGAATAATGGGCTCCACATAGTCCTCCATACAGAATAATGGGCTCCACATAGCCCTCCATACAGAATAATGGGCCCCACATAGCCCTCCATACAGAATAATGGGCCCCACATAGTCCTCCATACAGAATAATGGTCCCACATAGTCCTCCATACAGAATAATGAGCCCCACATAGCCCTCCATACAGAATAATGGGCCCCACATAGCCCTCCATACAGAATAATGGGCCCCACATAGCCCTCCATACAGAATAATGGGCCCCACATAGGCCTCCATATAGAATAATGGACTCCACATAGCCCTCCATACAGAATAATGGGCTCCACATAGTCCTCCATACAGAATAATGTGCCCCACATAGCTCACCATACAGAATAATGGTCCCACATAGTCCTCCATACAGAATAATGAGCCCCACATAGCCCTCCATACAGAATAATGGGCCCCACACAGCCCTCCATACAGAATAATGGGCCCCACATAGCCCTCCATATAGAATAATGGACTCCACATGGCCCTCCATACAGAATAATGGGCTCCACATAGTCCTCCATACAGAATAATGGGCTCCACATAGCCCTCCATACAGAATAATGGGCTCCACATAGCCCTCAATACAGAATAATGGGCCCCACATAGTCCTCCATACAGAATAATGGGCCCCAAATAGCCCTCCATACAGAATAATGGGCTCCACATAGCCCTCCATACAGAATAATGGGCTCCACATAGCCCTCCATACAGAATAATGGGCTCCACATAGCCCTCAATACAGAATAATGGGCCCCACATAGCCCTGCATACAGAATAATGGGCCCCAAATAGCCCTCCATACAGAATAATGGGCCCCACATAGCCCTCAATACAGAATAATGGGCCCCACATAGCCCTCCATACAGAATAATGGGCCCCACATAGCCCTCCATACAGTATAATGGGCCCCACATAGCCCTCCATACAGAATAATGGGCCCCACATAGCCCTCCATACAGAATAATGGGCCCCACATAGTCCTCTATACAGAATAATGGGCCCCACATAGCCCTCCATACAGAATAATGGGCCCCACATAGACCTCCATACAGAATAATGGGCCCCACATAGCCCTCCATACAGAATAATGAGCCCCAAATAGCCCTCCATACAGAATAATGATCCCCACATAGCCCTCCATACAGAATAATGGTCCCCATATAGCCCTCCATACAGAATAATGGGCCCCACATAGCCCTCCATACAGAATAATGGGCTCCACATAACCCTCCATACAGAATAATGGGCCCCACATAGTCTTCCATACAGAATAATGGGCCCCACATAGTCCATCCATAAAGAATAATGGGCCCCACATAGCCCTCCATACAGAATAATGGGCTCCACATAACCCTCCATACAGAATAATGGGCTCCACATAGCCCTCCATACAGAATAATGGGCTCCACATAGCCCTCAATACAGAATAATGGGCTCCACATAGCCCTCCATACAGAATAATGGGCTCCACATAGCCCTCCATACAGAATAATGGGCTCCACATAGCCCTCCATATAGAATAATGGGCCCCACATAGCCCTCCATACAGAATAATGGGCCCCACATAGCCCTCCATACAGAATAATGGGCTCCACATAACCCACCATACAGAATAATGGGCTCCACATAGCCCTCCATACAGAATAATGGGCTCCACATAGTCCTCCATACAGAATAATGGGCCCCACATAGCCCTCCATACAGAATAATGGGCCCCACATAGCCCTCCATACAGAATAATGGTCCCACATAGTCCTCCATACAGAATAATGAGCCCCACATAGCCCTCCATACAGAATAATGGGCCCCACATAGCCCTCCATACAGAATAATGTGCCCCACATAGTCCTCCATACAGAATAATGAGCCCCACATAGACCTCCATACAGAATAATGGGCTCCACATAGTCCTCCATACAGAATAATGGGCCACACATAGTCCTCCATACAGAATAATGGGCTCCACATAGTCTTCCATACAGAATAATGGGCTCCACATAGTCCTCCATACAGAATAATGGGCCCCACATAGCCCTCCATACAGAATAATGGGCTCCACATAGTCCTCCATACAGAATAATGGGCTCCACATAGCCCTCCATACAGAATAATGAGCCCCACATAGCCCTCCATACAGAATAATGGGCTCCACATAGTCCTCCATACAGAATAATGAGCCCCACATAGCCCTCCATACAGAATAATGGGCTCCACATAGTCCTCCATACAGAATAATGGGCTCCACATAGCCCTCCATACAGAATAATGGGCCCCACATAGCCCTCCATACAGAATAATGGGCTCCACATAGTCCTCCATACAGAATAATGAGCCCCACATAGCCCTCCATACAGAATAATGGGCTCCACATAGTCCTCCATACAGAATAATGGGCTCCACATAGCCCTCCATACAGAATAATGGGCCCCACATAGCCCTCCATACAGAATAATGTGCCCCACATAGTCCTCCATACAGAATAATGAGCCCCACATAGCCCTCCATACAGAATAATGGGCTCCACATAGTCCTCCATACAGAATAATGGGCTCCACATAGCCCTCCATACAGAATAATGGGCCCCACATAGTCCTCCATACAGAATAATGGGCCCCAAATAGCCCTCCATACAGAATAATGGGCTCCACATAGCCCTCCATACAGAATAATGGGCTCCACATAGCCCTCCATACAGAATAATGGGCTCCACATAGCCCTCCATACAGAATAATGGGCTCCACATAGCCCTCCATACAGAATAATGGGCTGCACATAACCCACCATACAGAATAATGGGCTCCACATAGTCCTCCATACAGAGTAATGGGCCCCACATAGTCCTCCACATAGAATAATGGGCCCCACATAGCCCTCCATACAGAATAATGTGCCCCACATAGCCCTCCATACAGAAAAATGGGCCCCACATAGCCCTCAATACAGAATAATGGGCCCCACATAGCCCTCCATACAGAATAATGGGCCCCACATAGCCCTCCATACAGAATAATGGGCCCCACATAGTCCTCTATACAGAATAATGGGCCCCACATAGCCCTCCATACAGAATAATGGGCCCCACATAGACCTCAATACAGAATAATGGGCCCCACATAGCCCTCCATACAGAATAATGGGCCCCACATAGTCCTCCATACAGTATAATGGGCCCCACATAGCCCTCAATACAGAATAATGGGCCCCACATAGCCCTCCATACAGAATAATGGGCCCCACATAGCCCTCCATACAGAATAATGGGCCCCACATAGTCCTCTATACAGAATAATGGGCCCCACATAGCCCTCCATACAGAATAATGGGCCCCACATAGACCTCCATACAGAATAATGGGCCCCACATAGCCCTCCATACAGAATAATGGGCCCCACATAGCCCTCCATACAGAATAATGAGCCCCAAATAGCCCTCCATACAGAATAATGGGCCCCACATAGCCCTCCATACAGAATAATGGGCCCCACATAGCCCTCCATACAGAATAATGGGCCCCACACAGTCCTCCAAACATTTTACCTTTATTTGTAAATGGCCATGGAGGAGAATCCAGGGGCAAAAAGATTTCACTATATTGGAGTTGGATATATTTTAATTTAAAGAGGTTGTCCACTACTTTTACATTGATGAATAGGTCATCAATGTCTAAACGGTGGGGATGCGACATTCGGCACCTCGCTGATCAGCTGTTCTCGGTGTCGGTGGCGTCCAGACCTGTTCAGTTACGGAGCTACACGGCACATCGCTGGCAACGAAATAGACACCGAGTACTGCACATCCGCCCCCTATAGATTTGAATAGGGGGCGAATGTGCAGTACCAGTCTGTGGCCACTATACAGTTCCCCCTAACTGAGCAGTTCTGGCCGCCACCACCTCCGGGAACTGCAGAAGTGTCGGGTGTCGTACCTTCACCGTTCAGACATTGATGACCTATCCTAAGATCATCACTGTTAATATAGTGGACAACCTCTTTAAGGCCTCCGACACACATCCGTGCCGCCGGTACGTGTTTGGTACGTTTTTGCACGTACCGGCGGCACGGAGACACATAGACCAGTGCTACCCTATGGTAGCAGGCATACACACGTAAAACCACACGGAACGTGTGTCTGTGTCGTTTGTACGTGTGTGCGTTTTCCCACACGGTCGACATGTCCATTTTTCGCCGGCATCACGCAGGCACGGACCCGCTAAAGTCAATGGGTCCGTGCCTGCATGGATGGCACATGTAGCATGTCCGTGTGCGTTTTTTAGTTAGCGATGTCGGTCAATCTATTTTTAATTTAGTTGTCAGTCAATTTACCTTTTTTTCTGTGGTTGCCAGTCAATATCCATTTGTTGGTCAGTCTGTATCCCCCCCTGTCCATTACTTACCGATCCCCGATCACCAGCGCGGCGAAGAACAGCTGTGCAAAAGATACGGCGGCTTTAATTATTTTGAAAATGCAGGCCGCTCATTATTCAATCTACTATTCCCTGCTTCCCCCGCCTACTGGCGCCTATGATTGGTTGCATTCAGACACGCCCCCACACTGAGTGACAGCTGTCTCACTGCAACCAATCACAGCATCTGGTGGGCTTGTCTATATTGTGCAGTAAAATAAATAAATAAATAATTATAAAAACGGCATGCGGTCCCCCCCATTTTTGAGACCAGCCATGGTAAAGTAACACGGCTGAAGGCTGGTATTCTCAGGATGGGGAGCCCCACGTTATGGGGAGCCCACCACCCTAACAATATCAGCCAGCAGCCGCCCGGAAAAGCTGCATCCATTAGATGCGACATTTCCGGGACTATACCCGACTCTTCCCAAATTGCCATGGTGCGGTGGCAATTGGGTTAATAAGGAGTTAATGGCAGCAGCCCATAGCTGCCACTAAGTCCAAGGTTAATCATGACAGCCGTCTCCCCAAGATAACTTCCATGTTTAACCTGTTATTAAAATTAAATAAACATACACATTAAAAAAATCCTTTATTTAGAATAATTAAAACAAACAAACACCCTCGTTCACCAATTTAATAAAACCAAAAAACCCATCCAGGTCCGCCGTAATCCATGGATGTCCCATGACGCTCTCAGCTCTGCTTCATGAAGGTGACAGGAGCGGACACACAATGACCGCTCTCTATCACCTCCAAGCAGCAACTGAAGTGAGCCGAGCGAGCACCGATGACATCACTCAGGTTACTCACGACCACCGCTGGATCCTCCACCTGTGACAGCGAGTCGCCCGAATGACTGAAGTGAGCTGCGCGATCACCGATGACGTCAGTCAGGTTACTCACGGCCACCACTGGATCCTCCACCTGTGACAGCGAGTCGCCCAAGTGACTGAAGTGAGCTGCGCGATCAGCGATGAAGTCACAGGTAAGTTGTGGTGTCGGGTGGGTGACTCCAGCTAGCCACGGGTAACCTGAGTGACAGCAGCGCAAATGTCGCCGCTAACTTCAGTTACTCAGGGGATTAGTGGTCACCGGTGAGTCCATCACAGATGTCCACTAATCAGGACGCCACACATAGACAGAGCCGTGGTATGACAATGAAGTTGGGTGAAGTTTACCCGAGTTCATTCTCATCGCTCATCTCTGTCTGTGTCTGCTGTCAGCGGGCATGTAGCAACGACATTTTACAATACACACAGATCAACACATACGGACACCAAATGAACATGACATGTACGCATACACGGACATTCCACACGCACACACGGCAAGCATACTCCATCACACGAATGTCACACCTACTGGAGAAGCGCCCATAAAAAAACGGAACACGGACCCGAAAAACGTAACGTGAGACATGTACGTTTTTTATGCGGAAGTGTGTTTTAGGCCTAACTGAGGGGTCTCCAAGTAAAAATCCACAAGAGGTACATGAGATTTATAGTGGGATCCATGACCTTTATTGTCTGGGAATCTCGGATCCTCTCCGTCCAGTAAGTAATAAATATGTAACACTAATTATCATGTGATTTTTCCAAAGCTCAGTCCATGTCCAGAGTAGGATTCCTCAAACCAGGATAATTTGTACACCACCCCGGCCAAACAACAGAAGGTTGACCCCCAGTCCTGCCGGAGGACATGCTTACTCTTCTATGTTTATTTTATAGAGCAAAAAATTGGTGACAGCTCCGAATTAAACTGTATAAGTATTGTTACAAGTAACACAAACCAGATGTCTGATGTGACTATTAAATGTGTTCTCCAACCTTGGAGTCCACACAATATCAGGCTCATGCTCGGAGCTTTACAGAAGAGCATCTTGACATGTATCATCTTCCAAAATGCACTGGAGCAGCTCGTATCCTAGATCCAGACAATAAGGGACTGTATAAGTGTAATCATTTTAACGTTCCCTCTATAACACATTTTCAGAGGATTAGACAGCAACCACGATGTTGAGGCTGCAACGAGCCCCAATGATCCTACTGTTTGTCCTTCGTTATTGAGTGGTGAGAAAATTTCCAAGATTCCTCTCCGTTGGTAACTGCATTGTTGGAAGCAAAAGGGTAAGAAATTGGCCCAATGGTCATGGAAATTATATATAATAGGAAACAAAACACATCCCTCTTTCCTGGTTGGCATAAAGTAGCCCCTAATTGTCCCAGTTTGACTTGGCCGAGGGGGTCCCCTTTTTTCTATGTACGCCACTGCATGATGTTCCTTGTAGGGTATTGTATACAAAATATGATGGTCTCATTGTTATTTTCCGAGATTGCCAAGTGTTGTGTCAGCAAGAGAGTTCTAGAGAAGAATTTTCTAAGAAGTGTTTGTCATTTTGGAGAAGAAACCTTAGAAAAATTGCAAACGTCTTCACTTCCACCTCAGACCTTCCAACTGTCCCGGATTATTTAAGGGCTCTCTTCCACAGTCCCCCTGTTCACTGTTCTTGTCCTGGCTCCTCCCCTCAGTTCAGTGAATAAATTAACTCAAGAAGAGCAGTGCATAAATTAAATTCTGATCTGTTCTGGTTTCCTGGGACGGAGATAGAACTCATCAGCTTGTCAACACTTTGTCTATAGGCAGCAGCTGTACCATGGAGCCACTGCCTGTACTGTGAGACAGAGGAGGATTTGATAATCTTGACCTGTATTGCAGGCAGAGAAGCCAGTAGCAGATTATTCAGATACATAGAGATGTAGTTAGATATATACTATATCTCTATGAAGGTGAAGGAAAAAGTCAGATTCTTTTCTTCCTATAAAACTACTATAAAGAAATAAGAAAAAAAAATGACAAAAATATAATCTAATTCTTTCACCCTCCTTTGGAATCAGACCAGCAACTTTCACACACACGACAGCAGCCATAGCTGTCCTAGCTGTTGAGCCACAAGCTTTGATGATGTCAGAGGTAGGATTTTATATAGATAAACCTGCGATGCAGCCTCTGATTACACAGGACACAGAGATCCATTGTACAGTGCAGCATTTCTATGTCCTTTATTCTAGAGGGACAGGAAAAGATTTTTTTTCTTGTAATAAAAATACTAAAAATAATAAAAAAAAATAGAATTATGTAATTTTTATTGCGCTTTTTAAAAAAATAATACATATCACAAATCAGCAAATAATATGCACATATTTGGTGTCTCTGTAATCGTAATGACCCGAACAACACAACGGTCAGATTATTTATGGGGTTCGGTAAATGGTGAAAAAAATGTTGCAATTGATTCTTTTTCTCTTTTAAAACCCATAAAAAATGTATCGTTGAAGCCGTGTTCACACGTAGCATAAATGCTGCAGTTTTCTGATCCAGACCCAAATGAGCTTCTTTCTTGGGATGTCCCCTGTCTTGTTACGTTGTATCATTCTGGATCGTACAACGAATGATGCTTAGATCAATCTACAATGTAACAGATTTTTCTTTCGGTGCATCACAATGGCTTTATTCCGTGCATGTAGCCACATCTTCTTCACCGATATGTTTGCATTACCATCTGATGTATTTACTTGTTTATCTGATCCTCCTTTCTTTATTTTGAGGCCCCACATCCGAGATTCCAAGAAAGCAAAGTATAATGTGAAGAAAACGTTTGTCTAAATATCAAATTTCTGCGGTCTAAATATTTACGCTTAGCTTTCATAATGGTCTTTTTCAGTAAAAATCAGATGCCGCAGACCCTCATCAAAAATGGGTCAGGCTATTTTCTTTACTAGCCTAAAACTGGAATTTATCTGTAGGGGTGCAGAGGCGGCAGTCACATCCAGAATCTGCTACATCTGAATAGTGGGCTACCATGGAATGTCAGGGCCTGGGGCAAGGCAACTATTGCACTTCCTAATTGCACCCCCTTAAACAAATAATGTGCCACTAAAAAGTAATGATATGGTCAGACTTCCACTAGGGGGTGCAGAAGCACAATGGAGATTGAACTCCAAAAAGCAGTTAGACTAAAGCCCACAAATGGGCACACGCACCAGTGAAAGGGTAGTCAGCAAGCCTAGGTCCTAACTAGGAAGTCACGTCTCAACAGGGGGAGTGAGAAAGCCGTAAACAGGGGGAAGCACGAGGGTCAGGAGCCAAGAAGTCACATCAAAAGTCAAAAAGGAGAAGCAAAGCTGTGGTCAGGAAACGTTACCAAGGTCAAAGGCCGGGAGAGCAAGTAAGTACAAAAGAGGGGGAGGAGACTAAGACACAGAACAGGACTGGGGTCTAGGAGACAGGGCAGACAAACAGAACAAGGGAAACGGAGGTCAGGGAGAGGTAAGATGAGTAGCGGGACGGATCAGGGATAACTCACAAGAACCAGTTGCGCACGCTGCAGAGCTGGAACTATTACTGGCGGCGTTCCGGAGGTCTTCATACCATAATAAAGCGGCGTGAGTCTTGGAATGAGGCACAAAAGAACAGACCTCTCCGACCTGACTTAACCCCGTCAGAGTCAAGCTACAGTCATAACAGTTGCCCCATGAGGGCCCCTTTCAATAAATATCAGTGTGCCACCCCAAAAA
Source organism: Anomaloglossus baeobatrachus (assembly GCF_048569485.1). Classification (NCBI taxonomy): domain Eukaryota; kingdom Metazoa; phylum Chordata; class Amphibia; order Anura; family Aromobatidae; genus Anomaloglossus; species Anomaloglossus baeobatrachus. The sequence continues at coordinate 24,944,915 of NC_134360.1, forward strand.
AGATTATACTCACCCAATTCGAGTGATCAACTTCTGTTGACTCCTGCAGACAGTGTGCCACCATAGGTGGCGCAATGCATTGTCATCATTTTGCCGCCTGCGCCAGAACGCAGACTTTGGCTCAAAGGCTCTAACATGGGATTCAGCTCACGAGCATCATGTTGGCACCAAGACAGTTGGAAGTGGCGTTTGCTTGGGATCTGTACCTTCTGACCTGAAGACGGGCCTTGTGCACAACCCTGGATCTTTGGCGCTACCAACGTCACTTTTAGGGGCACAAATTAATTAAAAAAGGAGTTAGTTCTGCTTGAAACCAGTTAGAATTTTGTAACCAGGTCAACCACAAATGACCCTTCGTAGGTGGAAGTTCTACATATTCCAAGGGGATAAAATTCCGAAAGGAGAATCTTTGCCTTCCCAGGTTCTCCTATCATTACAAAAAAAGGATCCAGTTGGATCAAGGTCTATTGGAAAAGGGATTTTATCTATTTTTTTAGGAAGTATTAAACATGTTGTGTAAAGTAATAGAAAAGAAATACAAACAAAGTGCAATATAAAAGTAGAACCAAGCAATGACCACATAATTCTGCAAAAAATGGCAACATATCAGAATCTTGAACAGTTACATTCCCAAGTAAAACACCTACTATACTGCGCTTGACCAGTACCAAAGCTTATGCCATTAGGATTGTTGCCAAAGAAGCAGTTTGAAGTTAGAGAGGGGGTGACGAAAACACCAAAGAAGGGATGACGTTGGCACAATTGCATATTTCGGGCCATGGATAACAGAATTTTCATAAGATCTGCATATCAAAGTGTGCAAGGTAAGTAAGTGTCATGAGTGTATTTCGCTGAATAGGAGACCCCACTAGAATCTGGTGTCAGAAGGTCACAACGCCTTGTCACTGGCAGGTGACTGTTATTTGATAACATCTCCTTGCCTGTGGTGCAGTAAGGGTTAAGCACCCTTTCCTGCCTGGCTGCTGGCTGTAGCTTCCAATCTCAGGTGTGGCTCTTTGGGATCACTCCCCTTTCCTATTTAAGTAATTTGATCTGATCACATGATGCTTGTAAAAGAAACAGAATCTATCATATCTATTTGGTCCACTTTGGAAGGCGCCTGCTCTGGAAGAAGTTTGTCATGTTGTGTGCAGCAGTGGTGTTTGCTGCAATGAAGCCACCTGGAGTGCCTTTTCCTTTGCATGTCTATTTCCCCTGTTTGTGTTTTTACCCTTGTGTTTCTGTATTGTAGTGGCAAGACTAATGCTCTTGATGGCCTGCTCACTAGCCAGGGTGAGATTAGGGAGAGGTGAGGGCCTAAGGTACTGCCATTGTATAGTGACCCATGTGTTCCCTGTTTGTAGTAACATCTTCTGGGGGATTACTACGTATCCTTACCTGTTAAAGTCTTGTGATCTGATCACATGATACCTGTGATAGAAAATTAATCTCTCATTTAAATTTGGTCCACTTTGGAAGGAGCCTGCTCTGGAAGAAGTTTGTCATGTTGTGTGCAGCAGTGGTATTTGCTGCAATGAAGCCACCTGGAGTGTCTTTTCCTATTCATGTCTATTTCCCCTGTTTGTGTTTTTACCCTTGTGTTTCTGTATTGTAGTGGCAAGACTAATGCTCTTTTGGCCTACTCACTAGCCAGGGTGAGTTTAGGGCTAGCTGAGGGTCTAAGGTATCCAGCTCGGCGACAGGTTGAAAGAACCTGTATAGAGATCCTAGGGAGCTCAGGAGTCAGCTTGAGGGGAGTTCAGGCTTTGTCCCCTCACCCCTCTCCCTAGCGGCAGAGACCTCCGTTGTATCGTGACCCCGTGTTCCTTGTGTGTGGTAACATCTTCTGAGAGATTACCAGGTAACCTTCCCTCTGTAAGTCATGTGATCTGATCACATCATGCCTGTGATAGAAAATGAATCCCTCATTTCTATTTGGTCCCCTTTGGAAGGAACTAGCTCAAAAAGAAGTTTGTCTTGGGTGCAGCGGTGGTATTTGCTGTAGTGAAACTGCCTGGAGTGTTTTTCCTTTGCATTTTTATTTCCCCTGTTTGTATTCCTACCCTTGAGGATCTGTATTGTAGTGGCAAGACTAATGCTCTCGTTGGCCTGCTCACTAGCCAGGATGGATTTAGGGCTAGCTGAAGGCGTAAGGTATCCGTCTTGGCGATAGGTTGAAAGAACCTGTATAGGTATGCTAGGGAGCTCAGGAATCAGCTTGAGGTGAGTTCAGGAAGTGTCCATTGTATCATGATCCCTGTGTTCCCTGTGTGTGGTAAAATATTCTGGGGTTTACCAGGTACTAGGTAGACCTCGCTAGTCACGTGCGTGACAATAAGACATAAAATTAGCAACTTTATGGATTTAACTTTTTCTTTGCTAGACAGCAAAAATCTAACATTTTAGGAGTGGGTTATGCAGAATGATATTGCCTCTCGAATTTGCCTGCCTAGGCACATAATTGTCCCGTGCCTGATGAAAAATCCAGCACTGGGTATAATAATGGAAAACACACACAGCATTATCTTTGTGCTGTACATCAGCTTAGCATTATCTACCGCATCTACTATTCTGCTGGCAAGATTTTATAAGAAGGTCCATGTGTTGGGTTTAGATACTATTGTAATCCAGGCTGTGCGAGCCGCTGATTTCACTTACTCCAGTGAAGTTTAGGAAATGTGGAGCAGGATGTGGGAAGATTTCAGCAGAGAGAAATTCTTGAATCAGTGAGTTCAGGAGGTGCCGGTTAGTGCGACCCCTAAAAGTATACAAGTCCTGAAATGAACTTCCGAATGTGGTGGACCTCACAAGAGCTGAAGAATGCAAAATGTTCTTCGAAAATCCTATTCCAGTTCGGATCTGAAAAGCTGAGCATAGGAACAGATGACAAGTTCAGACGGATTTATTTCCAAAAAGTGAAATATTGCAGTAATGTGCCAAAAATAAAGATGGGGGGGGGGTCACTAAATCATTATCCAATGTCAAATGGTGATAAAGGGGTTGTCTCATATTGGTAAAAATTGCAAACTGTTTGCATAAACAAGCAACTTTAAAAGTTACCTCTGTTCCCATAAACGGAGGGTTTTTTTTCATTTTATAGAGTACAGCGTGTTGTCTAGGTCACCGGCCACTTCTGCAGTCTATCAGTGGTGGCTGGTCTCCTGAACAGGTATTGAAGTGAAAAGGATTCAGTGGCAATACCTAACCTGTGGATAGTTGTGGCACTGTTTTTGGAAAAAGGCAGCTATGTTCAGTTTTTAGTGGTGAAAGGATTCTTTAATGTAAGAGCTTTGAAAATGTAGAATAATATTAAAGACAAGGAAGAAGAAAAAGACCGCACTCTCCACTTTGTAACAGGAATCTTCTTTATTGCTTTGACTCGCCCACCCCAGGACCTTAGGTGACTCGGTGTCAGGCCGGACTAGTCCGGGGTAGTCAGCGGTGGCGGGGCCCGATTCCATGACCCTGGTGGAGTCAATTAATGTGGCGATATTGGGGGAGATGGTGATAATGTTTATATATGATTCGTGACGCCACCTGTGGTAAATTGCACTAGGGCTGCAGCTGCTGGACGGGACCTTCGGGGCTGATGTTATAGCAGCTGAGATGTTGCTTGCTCTCCACAGATAGAGCAGATACCCCGGGGCAACCTTTGGTGCTTGGTAAAGTCTATGGTGTTTATGGACGAGGTGTAAGATAAACCAGACGACACACAGCTTGCAGTTAAGATATTTACTAACTGTTCATTTCAATTCGGCCGCGGACCGGTTGCCCACAGAGTGCCAGGATCCGCTGTCAGGGGCCGCCGATCCCGGATAGGTCAAAGGTCAGTCCCGGTGTACCCCTAGTTGTGTGTCCTTCTCTGACTGACTTCTTAGCCTTGACTGTTTTAGCTGAGCTGGTCTCGGCCTTCACCACAGGGCCTGTACAAAGGGACTAACTGCAGTTGTTTCTTGCCCTCTTCACCGGGGATCTGTGGCGGGTAAGTGGCCCTGGGCGCCTGCAACGATCTCCCAGGCCTTCGGTGTTACTTTTGAGGAAATGTCTTTCTTCCCTCTGTCTAGGGACCGTCTCCGAATGCAGCCAGATCCCTCCACCCGATGTTATCAGTGGAACAGGTCACGGGACAATTGCCATTCCGTGGCCCTGGAATCCTTTCTTTCTTTGGTTGTCACCTGGGCCTAACAAGACCCAAAAATCTTCACCAGGAACCTCCTTCTGTCTCTGTGCTTTCTGTCTGCTGTCCTCTCCTGACAGCCCACCTCCTCACTCCTCCACTCCTTCTGACAGACTGCCCCTACTTCACTGAACTTGAACCTCCTAGTTCCCTTTGTCTACTCTCTCTTTCTGACTCCTCCCACACACCCACTGACTAGGCCCCACCCACACTATTGGGACCAGAAAGGGGACTTACGGCCCCATGAATACATCTATGGGGGTTGCTGCCACTATCCCTGACCCAGTGTATGCCTACCAATTGGTGTGTGCAAGTTTAGTCTGTACACCGGTAGTTGACCCCATTCCTACCCGGGATGGGATACCACACCTCTGGCTGAGGTGCAATATCTCTGTGGCGACGGTAGCCTCAGGGGTGCCACACTTGCAAAAAACAGGGCAAAACAGTGGGAGAAGAGCTGGGTGCAGGCCCTCTAACGGACGACGGCCGTTTCGCGTCTGATTACGCTTTAACGAGTCTATGATGTAGAATAATAACAAAGAGTTCATCACTCCATGCCATAGAGGATGCATTGAAATAAAAAAGAAAATGCTTTCGAGCCATCTTGAACCTGACAACCACATTGTAACTTAGTTTGGACAACCTCTGTTTATTAGAAAGGACCGATGACTGTGGATCACAGTGTTTCTCTGTTATAATCAATAATATAATTATACAAAAGGAACCAGATGCGGTTGCTTCTGCGCTGCTGGAAATGATGAAATAGCCAATGCGTAGAAACTGTATAAAGGTGGTTTATTCTTAGACACGTTTCAAAGTGCTCCTCACTTCTTCATCAGGAGGGTCACTTGGTGGAGGAGCACTTCGAAACGCGTGAAAGAATAAACCACCTTTATATAATTTCTATGTATTGGCTATTTCATCATCTCCAGCAGCGCAGAAGCAACCACATCACCATTTTGGTTCCTTTTGGATTTCTCGCAGCCTTACAGATAAGAGTGATGTTGGCAGCAGCTAGTCCTAGGCTTTCTTCAGGGTTGTGTGATACACAAACATACAATGTGAGCGATGATCGCAGTTAAATATCATCATATTTTTCTCGGGTAAGACCTTATTTGAGCTAGTTTCTCCAGGGTTTTTCCTTTTTCTATTCTAAGATTATGCAGCAGGTAGAAAAAAAGGACTGAAAACACTGAGTGCCCTCTCCAGGTCCTGTAATGTCAGAGTGTGCTCATATGTCTGAGTTTTCTGTTCAGACAGCACTCGTTCTGAGCAAGGAAGCATCGTCAATCAACGTATAAGGAGTGCACTGAGCACTCGGTCACACCAAGGTTGCATTCTCTGAGCACTCGGCAACACCAAGGGTGCACTCACTGAGCACTTGGCCACACCAAAAGTGCACTCACTAAGCATTCAGCTGCACCAAGAGTGCAGTGAACACTTGACCACATCAAGGGTGCACTCATTAAGCACTCAGCCACACCAAGTATGCACTCACTGAACACTTGGCCACACCAAAGATGCACTGAGAACTTGGCTACAACAAGGGTGCACTCACTGAGCACTCTGCAGCACCAAGGGTACACTGATTACTTGGCCACACCAAGAGGGCACTGAGCACTCGGCTACAACAAGGGTGCACTGAGCCCTCGGCTACAACAAGGGTGCACTCACTGAGCACTCGGCCACACCAAGGATGTACTCACTGAGCACGCGGCCACACCAAGAGTGCACTAAGCACTCAACCACACCAAAGGTGCACTGAGCACTCAACTACAACAAGGATGCACTGAGCACTCGGCCACAACAAGGGTGCACTCACTGAGCACTTGGCCATACCAAGAGTACACTGAGCACTTGACAACACCAAAGATGCACCAAGCACTTGGCTACAACAAGGGGGCACTGAGCATTCGGCCACACCAAGGGTGCGCTCACTGAGCACTCTGCAGCACCAAGGGTACACTGATTACTTGGCCACACCAAGGGTGCACTTACTGATTACTCGGCCACACCAAGAGTGCACTCACTGAGCACTTGGCCACACCAAGAGGGCACTTAGCACTTGGCTACAACAAGGATGCACTGAGCACTCAGCCACACCAAGTGTGCATTCAATGAGTACTCAAATTTCCTTATTGGACATTAAAGACATTTTATAGGAGATCTGTCCCTTAGACTTAATTTAATTTATGTTTTTGGTAGACAGACTCCCTTTAAGATTCACATACTGTAGGCTGGTAACAAAAACAAATTGTAAATATATTACAAAAAATGTTGTAATTTCTCTTTACTTGTTTTTTTTTCCCTTTCCAAACCTCCCATGGACAAGATAAAAGACAGAACATTTGTTTTAGCACATAAGAGGATCCATAATTTTAATAAAGACAAGCAGTCTGGATTGCTGCGCTCCCCCCCCGGTCTCCCTTCTCCAGCTGCTGTAGGCCTACCCCATCGTGCTGGATACTTGTGGTTTGCCCAATTTCCTGCTTTTCCTTCACATTTTGTTTAGTGTTTACACTCTGATGTCTTCTTGGCTATAACATCTGTGTGTTGACTTCAAAGAATTGCATTTAGTTTATTTTCTAGTAAAATGAAGGACATTCGAGATTCTCTCTTCGGAAATAATCATCCCAGAAGCTTGTCCACGTGAAGACCGAACTTCTGTCTTACCGAAGACGTTTCCTCGCAGTCTCGTTGGTCTTCAAAGTTGTTGTCTGAGGGAAGTTTTTGTTTTCAATTACCAGATTGGAAATAAATGTCATATTATTTGAGTAGGATCACATTTGTGGTTTAGTGGTTTATACATTGAGGGTTATACGTGTTGTGTGGGACACGGGTGAGGTGTTGGCCAGTAGACAAGCCTGGAGGCTGGAAACCAGTAGAACCCTGAATTAGTTACGTTTCCTCGTGAGGGCCCTGAACATCTTTATTGTTCTAGATATTACTAAAGTTTATTTTAAAGAAAATCAGTTTGTAAAAAAAAAAAATTCTTTGATGTTATCTGTATATAATGGTTTACAATGTCATAAGCGTGACAAGGAACTACGATGCCCCATAGCAAAACTGAGGAAGGGGCCTCACTCCACCATGACCACCATCAACAGAGGATTAAGTCAAGGCTCCAATGTTTTTCTCTTAGTTCAATGAGTTCTTTATAAAATTGCACTGACACTTTTCATTTTCCTTTTCCATCGTCCAGAGCTTCTTGAATAAAGATGGCCTTCTTAGTTCCAGAATTGGGTCTTACACCATCATGACCACCATCAACAGAAGGTAAAGTCAAGACGTTACTCTTCTTTCCATGAGCTCTTTATAACATTTTCCTTTGCCTCCATTTTTTCCACCCTTCCATCGTCCAGGTCTTCTTTGAGTACAGATGGTCTTTTTAGTTCCTGAGATACAAAATTGGACCACCATGACCACCTTCAACAGGAGATAAATTAAAGACTTGTCCCTTGAGTCTAAAGGGCCATTTACACGTTGCGACATAGCTAACGATATATCGTCGGGGTCACGTCGTTAGTGACGCACATCTGGCGCCGTTAGCGACATCGCAGCGTGTGACACCAAGGAACGACGATCAACGAGTGCAAAAACGTGAAAAATTGTTGCTCGTTGACACGTCGCTCCTTTTCCAAATATCGTTGCTGCTGCAGGTACAATGTTGAAAAGGATTCTGAAATCATCCACTGCTGGTATCTTCCAGGCCTTTTTGAGTTCCCAGGTAATCGCTGCGTTCTCTGTTATGATCCGGAACCATGGAAGACCACCACAAATCATTGGCAAAAGGTGACAAGAGCATTGGCAACTAATCTGGCCGACATCCCCTTACTAACCACCACAACTAGAAGTAGCCGAGGGGTGAACTAACATCCTGTGCACCGCGAACCAAGCCGGAGAACTAACTATCCTAAAGGTAGGAAAGATGAATAACTCTCTGCCTCAGAAAATAGACAAGAATAGCTAGCCCCCCACATTCAAAGACTGCGGTGATATAGGAAAAACACAATACACAGGTAGATGACAGGATTAGCAAAAGGTGAGGCCCCCGCTGACTAAAATAGGAAAGGACAGGAAAGGGACTGATGGTGGCCAGAGAAAAACCCTACAAAATTCCAAATTCCTGATAGTACAAAAAGGCCCTCAGATCGCACGATCTGAACTCCGTCCTATACCAGGTGCCCTTGTCATACCAATGAACAGAAAACAAGAATCATAACAAAGTCAACAAGCCACAAACACATGGACCCAAAGGAGCTATACTCCACACAGAACTGCAGGGAGTTCCCCAACAATCCAATGAGGGGGAAAATCCCTGCAAGCAAATAACCTGAAACCAACCACAGCAAATGACAAACCCAGATAAACAAAAGAACCAGACAATAAATAAAGAGCAAGCACTTATCTGGGGAAGATGTGGTGTAGAGCAGGATTAAGCAGGCTGGAGATACAAAGAACAACTGACCTCCGGCAACAGCCTGCAATCAGACCAGGATTTAAATAAGCAGAGAGTTAGCAAAGGAAACACCCACTGCACAACACACCTGGTCCAAGTCCAAACCATTCCTGGCCACCAGAGGGAGCCTCCCAGCAGCCAAAACATAACTAACATTCACAACAGTTCTCTTTTTGTTTTGCAGATTGCACCAAACTGTTGATTCGGCCACTCCTAACATTTCTCCTCTCTCTAATGGATTTCATTTTTTTTTCCAGCACAATGATGGTCGGTTTCTCTTCCACAGAGAGCTCCTGTGATCACATATTGTGGCTTCAGAGCAAGAGCTTCTAAATACAAATGCTGCACCTGGAATCAGCTCCAGACCTTTTTCCTGCTTAATGGATGATGGATTAATGTGGGACTAACCCATGCAAAAGAGCTTTTGGGATAATTGTCCATTGTTTTTGGTTCCTTGAAAAAGAGCTACATATTAAAGAGCTGTATGTCCTAAACCCTCCCTCCAGTTAGGACGTGAATAGCCACAAATTAAAGCTGAGTGTCTGCACTTAAAGCCCAGATTGATTATAGAACTGGATTTTCAATATGGTTTGGTAAACAGCTGAAATGCCAAAACTTGTGTCACTGTCCAAATATTGTTGGACCGAACTGTATAGGCCCGTTATGTACAATACAACGGTAGGCCCTTGCACTAGGGTCACCTCCTAACATTCACCTGAGTCTGATCCCTGCACTTACTAATGGCCCTTGACGGGTTCTTCCTACATGTGCCGTCATGTGCCTAGGCCCTCACTGGCCCTATTAAAGGGTTATTCCCGTCTTCATAGATGGATATTGATAAGCTCTGTCCAACAATGTCCATTAATGAAGATGGGAATAACCCTTTAATGGTAATATGTGGTCTGGCGTATCACTATAGCAGAAGAATTAATGCGCAATGTTCTTAAACCACCTTGTAATTCCTCTCATCTTCCTCTCTCCGCCGACCTTCTGCTCCGGGGAGCCTCATATACCGAGGATCTACAAGCATTACAACTTGTACTGAGAACAGTGCGGACTGTGTTTGCCCATTTACCGGAATGAGAAAATGTGGCTCCATGGAAACAACTTAATCCTCATTTAAGTAAGATGAATTGGTGAAGAGAAAAGGGATTACTGGAGAGCTGGAATAGAGAGGTAACCCGAGCACCAATCAGCCCACACCTTCACTGGTTTTGTTGTATTTTATTTTGTTTTAATCCTTTAAATTTGGAATTCGTTAATCGGCGCAGATCATTCTTCTCACTGATGACTTTAGTCACAATGAACCTTCTGCCTAGGTGTGAAAGGATGAAGAGATTAAAATTGAGAACGGCGCAACTGTCGTGATGTGACTACAGGTGTCACGCCAGATACGAGAGGTCTACCGTCAAACGGCACAACTGTCGTGATATGACTACAGGTGTCACGCCAGTTATGAGAGGTCTACTGGTGAAAGGCACAACTGTCGTGATGTGACTACAGGTGTCACGCCAGATACGAGAGGTCTACCGTCGAACGGCGCATCTGTAAAGATGTAACTACAAGTGTCACGCCAGTTATAAGAGGTCTCCCGGCAAACGGCGCAACTGTCAAGATGTGACTACAGGTGTCATGCCAGGTACGAGAGGTCTCCCGGCAAACGGCGCAACTGTCAAGATATGACTACAGGTGTCACGCAAGGTACGAGAGGTCTCCTGGCGATTGGCGCAACTATTCTGATGAGACTATAGGTGTCCCACCAGGTACGAGAGGTCTCCTGGTGAACGGCACAACTGTCGTGATGTGACTACAGATGCCACGCCAGGTATAAGAGGTCTACTGGTGAATGGCGCAACTGTCGTGATGTGATCACACGTGTCACGCCAGCTACAAGAGGTCTCCCGGCAAACGGCGCAACTGTCAAGATGTGACTACAGGTGTCACGATAGGTCTGAGACGTCTCCCGGCAAAGGGTGCAACTGTCAGGATGTGACTACAGATGTCATGCCAGGTACAAGATGTCTCCCGGTGAATGGCGCAACTGTCGTGCTGTTACTACAGGTGTCATGCCAGGTACGAGAAATCTCCCGGCAAACAACTCAGCAATGTTACTACAGGTATCACCACATGAGTCCCCCGTGAACGGTCCAACTGTCATGATGTCACTAAAAGTGTCACGCCAGGTACGAGAGTTCTGCCGGTGAATGGGGAAACTGTCAGGATGTGACTACAGGTACCACACCAGGTATGAGAGGTGTCCCGGTGAATGGCGTAACTGTTGTGATGTGACTACAGGTGTCCCTCCAGGTAAGAGACGTCTCCCGGCAAATGGCGCAACTGTCGTGATGTTACTACAGGTGTCCCGTCAGGTACGAGACGTCTCCCGATGAACGGCTCAACAATGTAACTACAGGTGTCATGCCAGGAGTCTCCCAGGAATGCTGTAACTGTCATGATGTGACTACAGGTGTCACGCCAGGTACAAGCAGTCTCCTGTTGATGGCGCAATACAGCGGGAACACCTGGGTAGTGTTACGCTGGGGGAAAGGAAACCCCTGAGTGATGCAGCACAAAGGGTACACAATACAACAGTAGGCCCTTGCGTTTGGGAGAAAGGAGCAGGGTCACCTTCTAACATTCACCTGAGTCTGATCCCTGCACTCACTAATGTCCCTAGGTGGGTCCTTCCCCCGTGCGCCGTCATGTGCCTAGGCCCTCACTGGCCCTGAACTCACCCTGAATAGACTCTCGCCACTGTAAATAAGACAACACAAGGAAGGTAAAACAAACGGATGGGGAAAGACACAATGAAAAGCATTGGTTGATTTCTTTGCAGCTGCAATAGAAATGACGCCACAGCTATGCAGGGACGAGCTCCTTCCACATGGACAACATAGGTATGAGCTATAGCCGGCATAGGACAATAAGACAACACAAGGAAGGTAAGACAAACAGATGAGGAAAGACACAACAAATAGCACTCCTCGGCATCTCCAGCAGGAAACTTCTCAGCTGCAACAGGAATTAACACCTCAGCTTCTCCAGACACAGGCTCCTTCAAAGTAGTCAGTATAGAAGAAATATAGCCGGCATCATTAAAAGTGAGGAGCGGATATTTATAGCAGAAGGGAGCGGCTGCAGCTGAGGTTACAACTACCTGTTAGATCACTGCAGGATAGAAAAAAACCTTCACCCTTCAGTTCCAGATGGAATTAAATATCCTCCAACTCAGTGTAAACGATGAGCGGGCACTTGAGAGGATCTATGATCCACAATACGCTGTGATCTTCTCATTCCTGAGCCACCTAGGATCATATCAGGCCGTGAACTTCAGGACGCAGAAACTAACCCTCCCTCAAAAGATAAAAGAGTTATAACTTTCCATTGGGCTGTCAGAAGCAGCTCACTGATGGGTTCTCAGTTAACTCATTCTGCATCCCAGAGTCTATAGAAGGCAAACAATGCAAAATTTTTGATGAAACCCACTTCCAAAAATTATTTTTAGCCAAAAATACACACATTTATGTAAGAAGAAAAAAAAATTGCCACTAAATAAGGACAAATCGGATGAAATAAGCCAGTACAAAAAGAAGCTAAGGATAGCAAAACGCAAGCCTCGTAATGATGATTGTAATAAAAATCTAACTATTATGAGGGACCCTATATTTAACGGTAACTATATGTCTGTGGCCCAGTTCTGCACTTGGAAAACACGTTTTAGGGCAGCCTTAAATTAAATGACTGGGATCTAATTAGATTAATAACATATTTCACGTATATAGTTGTTGGCACAGAAAAAAGGGCAACGACGATGCAAGTCCATGCAAGGTACAGCAAATGGAACGCCCTTTATTTTCTCCAACACATGGCACTGGAAAATTCTTATCTTCCGTAGCATATTTAATAACGGATGCAGAAAGGGAAAGGAACAAATGATTCACTTTATCTATTGCAAGCCTAGATTGGATTGCTCGCTCCGTGCGCGGCGTTTCCCTCGCTCACGCCTGTGCACACTCATTAGTTAATCCGGATCCCCAGGCTCATAATAAAATCAACATGTTTCCAGAATGTGGAGATTGTGTTTATTTGTGTTTTTGTTGCATCGTTGTACTGTAGTAATGAACGCAGAGTTGTCATGGGAATATTGTGTCGTTTGTGCTTTTAAGTAGTAAATTATAGAAATATTTATTGTGCCAAAACGTGGCGTTACCCCATTTTATTACCCTAATCACTGCGGAGGCACTCATGGTATATGCTAATAATCAAAATAAGGTATTGACAAATTGAAATTAATGATACTTACATGTTCCATGATCACTACATTTTTTTTTTTTTGCAGGCTCACTCTATATATCAGGTTATCAAGATATAATACGCTATTTGTAAAGTTACCTCAATGGTAATTTAACACTCCGGAGCACGATGGTGGCGGCCTTACACCGTTCCATCTGATGCTCGAGATTGTGCTTGGTGATGTACGGCTCGGCATTGTGCTTGGTGATGTACAGCTAAGCTTTGTGCTTGGTGATGTATGGCTCGGCATTGTGCTTGGTGATGTACGGCTCGGCATTGTGCTTGGTGGTGTACGGCTCGGCATTGTGCTTGGTGATGTACGGCTCAGCATTGCGCTTGGTGATGTATCGCTCGGCATTGTGCTTGGTGATGTACGGCTCGGCATTGTGCTTGGTGATGTACGGCTCGGCATTGTGCTTGGTGATGTACGGCTCAGCATTGCGCTTGGTGATGTATGGCTCGGCATTGTGCTTGGTGATGTACGGCTCAGCATTGCGCTTGGTGATGTACGGCTCGCCATTGTGCTTGGTGATGTACGGCTCTGAATTGTGCTTGGTGATGTACGGCTCAGCATTGTGCTTGGTGATGTACGGCTCAGCATTGTGCTTGGTGATGTAAGGCTCGGCATTGTGCTTGGTGATGTACGGCTCAGCATTGCGCTTGGTGATGTATGGCTCGGCATTGTGCTTGGTGATGTACGGCTCAGCATTGCGCTTGGTGATGTACGGCTCGCCATTGCGCTTGGTGATGTACGGCTCTGAATTGTGCTTGGTGATGTACGGCTCAGCATTGTGCTTGGTGATGTATGGCTCGGCATTGTGCTTGGTGATGTACGGCTCAGCATTGTGCTCGGTGATGTATGGCTCAGCATTGTGCTTGGTGATGTACGGTTCGGAATAGTGCTTGGTGATGTACGGCTCAGCATTGTACTCGGTGATGTACGGTTCGGAATTGTGCTTGGTGATGTATGGCTCAGCATTGTGCTCGGTGATGTATGGCTCAGCATTGTGCTCGGTGATGTATGGCTCAGCATTGTGCTTGGTGATGTACGGCTCAGCATTGTGCTCGGTGATGTATGGCTCAGCATTGTGCTTGGTGATGTATGGATCTGAATTGTGCTTGGTGATGTATGGCTCAGCATTGTGCTCGGTGATGTACGGCTCAGCATTGTGCTTGGTGATGCACGGCTCAGCATTGTGCTTGGTGATGTATGGCTCAGCATTGTGCTTGGTGATGTACGGCTCAGCATTGTGCTCGGTGATGTATGGCTCGGAATTGTGCTTGGTGATGTATGGCTCAGCATTGTGCTTGGTGATGTACGGCTCGGCATTGTGCTTCGTGATGTATGGCTCGGAATTGTGCTTGGTGATGTATGGCTCAGCATTGTGCTTGGTGATGTATGGCTCAGCATTGTGCTTGGTGATGTACGGCTCAGAATTGTGCTTGGTGATGTACGGCTCAGAATTGTGCTTTGTGATGTATGGCTCAGCATTGTGCTTGGTGATGTACGGCTCAGAATTGTGCTTTGCGATGTACGGCTCGGCATTGTGCTTGGTGATGTACGGCTCCGCATTGTGCTTGGTGATGTACGGCTCGGTATTGTGCTCGGTGATGTACGGCTCAGAATTGTGCTTGGTGATGTACGGCTCGGCATTGTGCTTGGTGATGTACGGCTCAGCATTGTGCTTGGTGATGTAGGGCTCGGCATTGTTCTTGGTGATGTACGGCTCAGCATTGTGCTTGGTGATGTATGGCTCAGCATTGTGCTTGGTGATGTACGGCTCGGCATTGTGCTTGGTGATGTATGGCTCGGCATTGTGCTTGGTGATGTATGGCTCACCATTGAGCTTGGTGATGTATGGCTCAGCATTGTGCTTGGTGATGTACGGCTCGGCATTGTGCTTGGTGATGTACGGCTCAGCATTGTGCTTGGTGATTTATGGCTCAGCATTGTGCTTGGTGATGCACGGCTCGGCATTGTGCTTGGTGATGTACGGCTCGGCATTGTGCTTGGTGATGTACGGCTCGGCATTGTGCATGGTGATGTACGGCTCAGCATTGTGCTTGGTGATGTATGGCTCACCATTGAGCTTGGTGATGTATGGCTCAGCATTGTGCTTGGTGATGTACGGCTCGGCATTGTGCTTGGTGATGTACGGCTCAGCATTGTGCTTGGTGATTTATGGCTCAGCATTGTGCTTGGTGATGTACGGCTCGGCATTGTGCTTGGTGATGTACGGCTCGGCATTGTGCTTGGTGATGTACGGCTCGGCATTGTGCTTGGTGATGTATGGCTGCTGCTGCTGCTCGGACATGAAGCAGACACAGTATTTGTGATGATGTTACTGGAGGAGGTCTGAACTATGCAGCTATGGGGTCAGCAGAGCATTGGGGACTTTTCTGCCCCCTACTCCTCAGCACTCGGCCCCCTGCTCTGTAATATTACAGGCAGAAGCATAGCTCAGGGTTCAGCTCACGAAGGGGTGAAACATCTGATTGGGCCCCTAACCATGGAACCCTGATTACAATTATGGTGGCTCTGGGGCCAGAGGTTATACACCGGGCAGCAACAGGCTGGATGTTATACACCGAGGGCAAAGGTCCGAAGGTTACACACCGAGAGCAGATGTTATATAATGGGATCGAGGGGCCCAAGGTTATATGCTGGATGTAAGAGGCCGCATGCTATACACCGGGGGCGAGGGGCCAGATATTATAGACAGGGGGCAATGGGCCAGGTGTTATACACCGAGAGCAAGGAGCCAGATGTTATACACCGGGGCCAAGGGGCTGGATATGTGACGCCCTGGACTAGCCAGGTAGTCACAGACATAACAACATACACACCCCCCACCCTAGACAGTTACAACAGTCAACCAAAAACCCTTGTTGCCTCCCTCCAGGGTCTGATGTGTCAGGTGGGGCGGGCCAGGCGGTTGGCCCCACCCACCGAGGAGTTCACAGGCCTGGAGGAGGGAAAGAGCAGTCAGAGTAGAGTAGTTTGAGAGGTGAAAGTGAGAGGAGTGGAAACTGCAAGTGTCTGGGTCGGAGCCCAGGCATTGACAGCAAGGTTGGCAGACGGTGGTGGCCGTCTGCAGGAGTTAGCAGAACTCTGCAGAGCCGTAGGGCCGGGGTCTAGCAGTGGCCCACCGGTACCGAACCGGGGAGCGGAGTGAAGCTAAGCACACAGGCAGGGCCATCGGACCCCGACCAGGCTTGGAGCCGCCGACAATAGTCAAATCCGAGTGTGACAGGAACCCCAGGGGTTTCCCAACAACCAAGACCCGACAGAAGGCAACAGTCCACACCGTGAGGATATACAGCCACCGCCACAGGCTAGAGATCCAAGGGCCAGCGCCTGCGGGCAAAACGAGCTCCTACAGCACCTATACGCCGGGGAGCGGACTACCGGTGGGCAACCACAGGAGTCAGAACATTCTAACAGGTGCAGGGAAAGACAGCCACCATCAGCCGTCCGGGGAGAGCACAACAACACTGCAGCCGGCTGCGGGACCCGTCCATCCGGCCGTTTGGTTTACCAGAGACTCTGTCATTGATTGTCTGAGTGAGTACACCAGTGCCGTCCGGCACCGCGCTGCGCTGTCCCTGCAACCCTGCACCCCCAGCCATCCAGCCTCCCCGTTACACCACCGGGCCCCGGGATCACCAACCCCTATCCACGGAGGGGACAACATCCTAGCTGCTCCCTACCATCTCTCCCGGGATGCCCGTCACCAGCAGCGGTGGTGCCATCATCACCACGTCCCGTGGGTGGCGTCACGAACTTTCCCCCCAAACAAACCATCCCTTTTCACTCACGGGTGAGGAGCGCTGCTCGAGTCCCCGGGTCCGGCCCACCGCTCGAGCCACCGAGCAGCAGCAGAAGCCCCGGACCCGAGTGTGGCGAGCGCGTCCCCTCCGCCCGTGACAGATATTATACACAGGGGGGTGATGAGGCCAGATGTCATACACCGGGGGTGATAGGGCTGGATGTTAAACACTGGGGGTGAGGGGCCGAATGTTATACACTGGGGGTGATAGGGCCGGATGTTATACACTGGGGGCGAGGGGCCGGATGTTATACACTGGGGGCGAATCCGGATGTTATAGACCAGGAGCGAGGGGCTGGATGTTAAACACTGGGGGTGAGGGGCCGGATGTTATACACTGGGGGTGAGGGACTGGATGTTATACACTGGGGGTGAGGGTCTGGATGTTATACACTGGGGGTGAGGGGCTGGATGTTATACACTGGAGGTGAGGGGCCGGATGTTATACACTGGGGGGCGAGGGGCCGGATGTTAAACACTGGGGGGCGAGGGGCCGGATGTTAAACACTGGGGGTGAGGGGCTGGATGTTATACACTGGGGGCGAGGGGCTGGATGTTATACACTGGGGGCGAGGGGCTGGATGTTATACACTGGGGGTGAGGGGCTGGATGTTATACACTGGGGGTGAGGGGCTGGATGTTATACACTGGGGCGAGGGGCCCGGATGTTATACACTGGGGGTGAGGGGCTGAATGTTATACACTGGAGGTGAGGGGCCGGATGTTATACACCGAGAGAGAGGGGCCGGATGTTATACACCGAGAGAGAGGTGCCGGATGTTATACACCGGGAGAGAGGGGCCGGATGTTATACACTGGGGCGAGGGGCCGGATGTTATACACCGGGGGTAAGGGGCCAGATGTTATACAACGGGGGTAAAGATACGGATGTTATACATCGGGGGTGAGGGGCCGGATGTTATGCACTGGGGCGAGGGGCCGGATGTTATGCACCGAGAGAGAGAGGCCGGATGTTATACACTGGGAACGAGGGGCTGGATGTTATACACTGGGGGTGAGGGGCTGGATGTTATACACTGGGGGTGAGGGGCTGGATGTTATACACTGGGGGTGAGGGGCTGGATGTTATACACTGGGGGTGAGGGGCTGGAGGTTATACACTGGGGGTGAGGGGCTGGAGGTTATACACTGGGGGTGAGGGGCTGAATGAGAGACCAGAATTCAATGATTGATTGTCTTGATACTTTTGGCCATTGGAATCTTTATATTCAAACTGCCCGAAACTTCTCCCCAAAATCATCAGTCAGGGGACCGTTGTGGGGTCCCCATATACACCTGATGGTTGGCTGATCTTTGAGGATGGCCTGGGGCAGTAGTGGTCAAGGCTTGGTCCTCGGAACCTCCGCCCATCTCCTCCGGGTGGGGGATATTGCAGGTGACGGTGTGGCGGCCCCAGTTGGGTGATCGCTGGGTACAACTGGTTCCAGATAACCACTTCATTACCCAGAAAAAAAGTTGACTTCATCGTCAAGTTTTTATTTTTCAACTGAAAATACAATATAATTTACCACTTATCATAAATGGAAGTTCTACCGAATGCTAATGTATGAGTCCTTTTATTTTCCGAAGTTAAAAATGCGGGATCTTATACAAAATGTTTCCGTCAGCGACCAGAACAAATAGATAAATATAATACAGAGGAAAATATGTTCATGATGTCTGACAGCAGATAAGAAAATGAGAAGATAAGAGATTTACCCACCGGCAAATTCATCTGGGAATTTTCATCAAAGCTTGAATTTCTCAGTTCACTGAGAATGTCCAGGAAATTGCGCGCAGTTTCTTTTAGCTAATTTGCAATCTTCAACTGACACAATCTGTTGAAGAAGAGAAAAAAAAAAATCCGGCAAATGTAAGTCTTTCTGTCAGGTAATTTCCAGGTGACAAGGGATCCATGCCGCTGACACAGAAAGCAAATCTGGAATTCTGCTGTTAATTAGGAAGCAGGGGAGAAGAGATGTGCAGATGCGATTCTCTCCGTGAGCCCAGACAAGCGTGGATTTTGCTCAACCTTGCATATTTCGCGGCAATTCCAGGTATTATGGCCATAGAAGCGTTGTTAATAGCACCTTTTATACCCACACGTGCAAATACGCTGTGCCGAAATTCTAGTGATAAGTCTAAGCTGCAGTTTATTTTAGGAGAGGGTAAAAAAAAAATAGTTTTTGACTCCTGGAACCTGAGAACGGACATTGATGTAGACCATGCTATGGAGCCCAAAAAAAGGATCAAGGAAATCTTAAGTTATGGGAAAAAATCCCAAATGTAGAAAAGGTAAACAGTACAAGAAGGGGAACCTGGTGGGGATGTGCTAACCCCACCCAAACCAAACATAGTGCAATGTAGAGCACAATGTACAGATGCTCAGGATGACAACCAGGATGGTACTGATGGAAGGCCCTGGCAATAGGGAGAGGGGACATCTCCTCCAACTCACCTGAATCTGTATCTAATGCCCCTTATACGGGTTCTTCCTCCCGTTGCCATCATGTGCCAAGGCCCTCATTTGCCCTGAACTCACCCTGCCTAGTGAGAAGGGTGGCAAAAGCACTTGTCTCACCACCTATACGGGTTCTTCCCCCATCGCCATCATGTGCCTAGGCCCTCACTTGCCCTGAACTCACCCTGGCTAGGGAGAAGGGCGGCAAAAGCACTAGTCTCACCACCAATACGGGATCTTTCCCCCATCGCCATCACGTGCCTGGGTCTTCACTTGCCCTGAACTCACCCTGGCTAGGGAGAAGGGCGGCAAAAGCACTAGTCTCACCACCTATACGGGTTCTTCCCCCATCGTCATCACGTGCATATCCCCTCACTTGCCCTGAACTCACCCTGGCTAGCGAGAAGGGCGACGAGAGCACTAGTCTCACCACCTATACGGGTTCTTCCCCCATGTCCATCACGTGCATAAGCCCTCACTTGCCGTGAACTCACCCTGGCTAGCGAGAAGGGCGACGAGAGCACTAGTCTCACCACCTATATGGGTTCTTTCCCTGTCACCATCACATGCCTAGGCCCTCACTTGCCCTGAACTCACCCTGGCTAGTGAGAAGGGCGGTGAGAGCACTAGTCTCACCACCTATACGGGTTCTTTCCCCCATCGCCATCACGTGCCTGGGCTCTCGCTTGCCCTGAACACACCCTGGCTAGTGAGAAGTCGGTGAGAGCACTAGTCTCACCACCTATACGGGTTCTTCTGCCCATCGCCATCACGTGCCTGGGCTCTCTCTTGCCCTGAACACACCCTGGCTAGTGAGAAGGGCGGTGAGAGCACTAGTCTCACCACTACAATAATACAACACAAGGAGAGGGAGACAGACAAGGTGCAAATATAAAAAGGAATAGAAAATAATGGGTCTCCGGTTCTTGGGCTGCAGATCAGGAATGAATTAGGATCTATTATTGTATATAGAAAAATGTATATTAAAAATAAATATAAAAGCAACGTGGAAAGGGGGAAAGCAGTGAACTACTTGAGCAGAGTGCCAGAGAAAGTTTTAATTGAGCTTTGATTCAGCAATCTGCCTGCTCAGCACAACGTGAATAGGTGAGTAGGTATATTACCCAATCACTATTATTCATTTTTTACAATTTACACACATTTTCTTTTTCTTTTTAGACAAGGGGAAATAGACACAAAAAGGAAAATACTCCAAGTTTCTTCAATACACCAAAACTCCGCAGCTGCAATAGTCACGACTCCTCAGATTCTTCCAATCTATAACCGGCATCAGATGGTAAAACATGTCACTTTTTATAGCAAAAGGGAGTGGCTGCACCTGAGATTAAGGATACAAAGGACAGCAAGATAGGAAAGAGTCCTTAACCCCTGAAGCACTAAAAAAAAGTAGATACATTCAAATATCAGTTGTAGACCTTCGAACAATAAGACGTTGTGGTCTTCCGGTTCTGGACTTGGCAGTAGTCTCCCCAACGCGGGGCACATGACACAATTCTACTACTGGCATTAATTTACTACTATTTGGACTTTCTGACCGGCTGTATTTTAGTGAGGTTATTTTCACCTATGCATTATTTTATTACTTATTTATATGTATTTCAATCCATTTTTAGGCTTTACTATTTATACAAACATTAATGCAGCAGATAGTCAGCGCATGAAATTCTCAAGAATAGATATTATCTTGCCTAATGCATCACCTGAACCTCTCCGTGCATCCAATCTGAAACCCATCAGCGCCTGTCTACTGGCCTCTTTGTTTTTCTTTTTAGCTTCGGAGTCATACGTAGGCTTTATGTTGCCCAGTAAAGATACAACTTGCCACTAAAGCTCTGTATCTAGATACCCTGACAAAGGCAGAGAGGTTTATTGATGAATCCCTGGCACCCTGCTCCTGCAGAATATCACCGACGAGTCTTTAATAGTATTGGTCTGCTGATATGGGACCTTTCGGCTCCTCTAGGCTCAAGTGCCTGGGGGCTACTGCAATCTCTGCAGTCACCATACTTCTCTTCCAAATGGGTTAGGAGCTCATTCAGACACCCATGCACATCGACCCGATCTCAGACTGCAATGCAAGGACTGGCTGGGGTCTCCAGACACGAACTAAAGATATATGATGCTGCTGAATTCGGGAGACCCGCGACCAGTCCGTGTATTGATGTCCAAGATCGAATGGATGTGCACGGACGTCTGAATGAGCACTGAGGGTGATAAAAAAGGCTTTTATCCTAGTGTGATTGCTCCTGCAGAATATCACTGTTGAGTCTTTAATAGTATTGTTCTTCTCATATAGGACCTTTTGGCTCAAGTGCCTGAGGTCTACTGCCATGATTGCAGTCACCATACTTCTCTTCCAAATGGGTTAGGGGCTCCTTCAGACGTCCGTGCACATCGAAAAGATCTCAGACTCCAATGCAAGGACTGGTTGTGGGTCTTCAGACACGAACTAAGGATATATGATGTTGCTGAGTTCGGGAGACCCGCGGCCAGTCCATGCATTGAAGTCCAAGATCGAATGAATATGTGATTATTGCCCCTGTAGAATATCACCATCAAGTCTTTAATAGTATTGGTCATTTCATATGGGACCTTTTGGCTCCTCTAGGCTCAATTGCCTGAGGTCTACTGCAACCTCTGCAATCACAATACTCCTCTTCCAAATGGATTAGGGGCTCATTCAGATGTTCATGCACATCGATCCAATCTCAGACTTCAATGCAAGAACCGACTGTGGGTCGCCTCACCTGAATTAAGCATAAATGATGCTGCTGACTTCAGGAGACCTGTGGCCAGTCCATGTATTGAAATCCAAGATTGGATGGATATGCATGGACATGGATGAGCCCTACGAGTGGGCAAAGGGCTTTTATTCTATTGTGATTACTGGCCCTGCAGAATATCATCGACGAGTCTTGAACAGTATTGGTCTTCTCATATGGGACCTTTCGGTTCCTCCAGGCTCAGTTGCCTGGGGTCTACTGCAGCCTCTGCAATCACCATACTTCTCTTCGAAATGGGTTAAGGGCTCATTCAGACGTCCATGCACATCTATCCAATCTCAGACTTCAATGCAAGGACTGGCTGGGGTCTGGATGGGGGTCTCTGGACACAAGCTAAGCAGATATGATGCTGCTGAATTCGGGAGACCCGCGGCCAGTCCGTGCATTGATGTCCAAGATCGAATGGATGTGCACGGACGTCTGAATGAGCTCTGAGGTTGAGCCAAGGGCTTTTAGTCTATTGTGATTACTGCTCTTGCAGAATATCACCGACGAGTCCATAATAGTATTGGTCTTCTCATATGGGACCTTTCGGCTCCTCTAGGCACAAGTGCCTGAGGTCTACTGCAACCTCTGCAATCACCATACTTCTCTTCCAAATGGGTTAGATGCTCATTCGGACGTCCGTGCACATCGATCCAATCTGACAATGCAATGCAAGTGACGCGCCTGCGGGGTCTGGGGGGTTACTTGTCACCGGGCCGGTGTAGGAAGTGGGATGTCACAGCGGCCAGGCCCGGTTCAATGACCCCGGCGGTGTCAATAATGATGGAGGGGTTATTTACAAGGGAGTAAAGTTAATATTCTTGACACCAACTGTGGTTTGCGGCTAATATAAGAGCCGCCGCTGTGGGAGGTATCCTCTGGGGCAGATGGTAGCGCAGGACGGTTGGTGCAGCTTTCCGCAGACAGAGCTGAGGCCCCAGGGATGTTGGGAGTCATAGTTTCCTGCTGCCGTGCAGCTAAGGCAAAGGTAGGGGGCGGGAAGGATTGGACGACACAGGGGTTGCAGTCAAAGTTCTTTTGCTCACTGAAGTATCACCGCCTCCGGATCTGGGCTCCAGCCGATCCCGGATAGTTCGAAGGCCAAGGCCACTGCTTCTCCCTGTGTGTCCTTCCTTTTGATAGTCCCTCCACCCGAGCGCCTGGCTAGGGGAACGGGTCACGGGTGCCTGTCGTACTCCCCGTGAGTCCTGGGATCCCCCTATCTATCTGGGAACCCGCGTCGAGCGCTCTAAGTCCCTGGCTTTTCTGAGTGCTCTTCTAATCCATGTCCGTTCACAGTCAGTTTCCTTCTCCTCTCTGTGTGTGTCGCCTCACTCCCCGCTTCTATGATGCTCTACCCCCCGAGTTCCTGAACTAGTGGGCAGGAGATTCCATACCTCGTGATGGCCACCCCCAGCACCCTACCCTAACCCAGTCCCAGTGGGAGGGCAACTGACTGTGTGTTATATGGATTGTGGTGTTTACCGGCAATGACCTCCTCTGTACCCGGGAAGAACACCGCAACTCAGCCGAGGTGCAGTACCCTGTGGCGACTGAAGCCTCAGGGGCGCCACACAAGGACTGGGTGTGGGTCTCCAGACACGAACTAAGGATATATGATGCTGCTGAGTTCGGGAGACCCGCGGCCAGTCCGTGCATTGATGTCCAAGATCGAATGGATGTGCACAGATGTCTACATGAGCCCTGAGGGTGGGCAAAGGTCTTTTATCCTAATGTAATTACTGCTCCTGCAGAATATCACCGTTGAGTCTTCAATAATATTCGTCTTCTCATATGGGACCTTTCGGCTCCTCTAAGCTTAGGTGTCTGGGGACTACTGCAACTTCTACAGTCACCATACATCTCTGCCAAATGGGTTAGGGGCTCATTCAGACACTGGTGCACATCGACCCAATCTCAGACTGCAATGCAAGGACTGGCTGGGGGTCTCCGAACAGGAACTAAGCAGATATGATGCTGTGGAGTTTGGGACTCGGGAGACGCCTGGCCAGTCCGTGCATTGATTACATAGGTAAGGATGGTTGACCTTAGGGAGATCAACATCCAACACCGTGGAGGCACCATCACGTGTTTCACAACGCAGTGACACTAGAACAAGGCCCCCTGGGAAAATATGCAAAACAAGAATGCCGCGGAGACACCATCACATGTTTCTCAACGCTGGCAGGAAACTAGCCGAGTCTTTCACTGGGAAGGAACAACCACGGGAAGGGCAGTCTCCAGTCAAGGAAACCGCCTATACCAAAACATAGTATCCATCCACAGACAGCTGTTTCGGGGTATTTGCCCCTCATCAGTGTGGAGTAGGAAACTGGCTAGTGGGAGCAATGCCTAGTAGAAGACTACATAGGTAGTCTGTGGATGGATACCATGTTTTGGTATAGGCGGTTTCCTTGACTGGAGACTGCCCTTCCCGTGGTTGTTCCTTCCCGGTGAAAGACCTGGCTAGTTTCCTGCTAGTGTTGAGAAACATGTGATGGTGTCTCTGCGGCATTCTTGTTTTGCATATTTTCCTAGAGGGCCTTGTTCTAGTGTCACTTCATTGAGAAACACGTGATGGTGTCTCCGCGGTGTTAGATGTTGATCTCCCTGAGGTCAACCATCCTTACCTACGTAGTCTTCTACTAGGCATTGCTCCGACTAGCCAGTTTCCAACTCCACACTGATGAGGGGCAAATACCCTGAAACAGCTGTCTGTGGATGGATACCATGTTTTGGTAAAGGCGGTTTCCTTGACTGGAGACTGCCCTTCCTGTGGTTGTTCCTTCCCGGTGAAAGACTTGGCTAGTTTCCAGTCCATGCATTGATGTCCAAGATCGGATGGATGTGCATGGACATAGGGTGATCAAAGGGCTTTTATCCTCTAGTGTGATTACTGGACCCATTCTCTTTTACATTTTTTTTTCTATACCTCTTTGATAATAATATTTTGTTAAATTCAACGTCTAATATTTCAATTAAGAGGAAAAGAGGCGATAAACATTTTTACCCCCCCGTTGATCCTTCATCCTACAAAAATCCTTTATCCTGCGCTACTTTTTTTCTTTTCCGGAATTCTATTAGTTTTAGGTTTCTTTGCGGCTTTTATTTGCTGAGGTCACATGACAAAACCTTCCTTTCATGCCGCCACTGGACAGCAAGTATGTAAAGTCTTGACAACTTGTTCGCAGCTGTGATTATCTCTCCGACTGCCAATTGATCTATTAAAGTATTATCTTAGAATGTAAAAATCCGGGCGACTCAAAAGAATCCCTGTCTGAGCGGAGGCCGAATGCTGCAGGTGTGCGCCGAGCCTCATCGGAAACCTCACACTTTGGGACAAACTGTAGATTGATTAGAGGAACATGAAAAGCTTTTTATCTCTGACGTGACAATGATTTCTTTCAGCTGTAGCCGCATCAAACATCTCCCCCTTATTTGACATTCTACGAAGACTAAATTAGACGTCTCCTGACAAGCGAATGTGACGGTTGATTGTCATGGAAGATATTTTGATGTTACCGTTGTTCTACAACTTACCCTTGACCTTGACCCTTCTCTGCAGTCACATTGGTATCACAGGTAACCTGTAGGGTTACATACTGACCATTCATTTCAATGTAATGCATGCCTGGCCGCCGTGGCCGGGGCCCCATATACAATGGATAGTGGTGGCCACTCTCTCGGCTTCAGCTTTCTCCCCCGATTCCCCCATAGACAGGAGCGCTCGTTCTTCCGAGAGCATGGCTATCAGACTCCTCTGGTAACGGCTTATGTCCCCGGGAAAGTCCAAAATTTGACACGCTGGATCCTTGTCTCTCCAACATCATTTCTTGGAGGAGAATCGGGGCCTCATACACATTTACTGATTTTGGCGTGTTCGGCTGACAGTCTAATTGAATATGGAGGGCCTTTACTCTAAGCAACTTTTTCCTTTTACCCCAAACTTTTAGTAAAGCATGAATTTGCTGCCTTTGTCCCCCACATCAAATAAAAACATTTATTGGTGCATATACTAGTATTACCATAACGAATGTGGTCACAGAGAGTGCGACTGGGCCTATGCTGGAGGGGGATCGCTGACCTCCGCAGCTATTTCAACTGGATGTGCATCCGAGGAGAAATATATACCAAGATGGGGGGAAAATATATACTATAATAAGGGACATATATACCAGGATGAACCACAAATAAACCAGGATGGGGAGACATGTACACCATGATGTGGGACATATACACCTGGAAAGGCCTCAGGATGGGGGACATATATATATATATATATATATATATATACATACCAGGATGGGAGACATATATACCAGGATGGGGACATATATACCAGAAGGTGGACATATATACCAGAATGTGGAAAAATTATATAATCAGAATGGGTGATATATAAACCTGAAGACATATATAAAGGGGCCCAGGATGGGGGACATATTTACCAGGAAGGGCTGAGGATGGGGGACATATTTCCTAGGATAGGGACATATATATTAGGATGTGGCCCAGGATGGGGGATAAGAATACCAGGATGGGGGACATATATACCTGGAAGGGGCCCAGAGTGAGAGAAATATATTATTGAAAGGGGCCCATGATGGGGGACATATATACCAGGAAGGACTCAGGATGGGGGACATATTTCCTAGTATAGGGACATATATATTAGGATGTGGCCCAGGATGGGGGATAAGAATACCAGGATGGGGGACATATATACCTGGAAGGGGCCCAGAGTGAGAGAAATATATTATTGAAAGGGGCCCATGATGGGGGACATATATACCAGGAAGGGCTCAGGATGGGGGACATATTTCCTAGGATAGGGACATATATATATTAGGATGTGGCCCAGGATGGGGGATAAGAATACCAGGATGGGGGACATATATACCTGGAAGGGGCCCAGAGTGAGAGAAATATATTATTGAAAGGGGCCCATGATGGGGGAGATTGGTACAGGATGGGGGACATCACAACATAATAAGGGGGAGGGTGGGTAACACATATGTCTATGTTTATGCCCATAAATCTGACCAACACAAAGGAGGAGGGGGACAGTTTCCAATCTTGGAAAGGGGCCCATTAGACTATAGCTACACCACTGCATGCCAGTCTAATATATCCTGATTCCAATATGAAGTTCACAATATTTTTCAGGTTTTTTTTTAGATTATTAGATTATTATAGATTAGAATTAGATTGTAAGCCTGCAAGGGTATATGTATTCTGTATGTAATCCCCTTCTCATGTACAGCACCATGGAATTAATGGTGCTCTATAAATAAATAATAATAATAATAAATAATAATTATTGCTTTATTTGTTTGCTATTGTTTTCCAGACTTTGCAGTATAAAATCTGAAATAATTTTGCATTTTAAAAGAGACTCCATTGGCATCTGCCTGATTTTAGGAACGTGTGATGAGGATCTCCCCGTAGATCTGTGCAGGGTCCTGGATTTCATATGGAACATCTGCTGTAAGATGAGTCAGGTGATGTGAATGGAAGCGTCAATCACAGGCGGCAATGATGTGGCACGGATCCTCCTGGAAGACTTTTTCATTTAATCCCAGACTGAACGAGGTGACTGACTCATGTGACAGCCTTTGGTGGGCCGATGATGGACTGTGAGACCCTGGGATAAGCCTGTGTGGTCCCGCAGACACATTCTTGGGGAGACGAGGATCATACGGCTGTCACTCCAGAAATCAATCTCATCTTACTCTTCGCCTTTTTTAAGCTTTGAAGCGATCACCCTTTTTATTCTGATTTAGCCATTTGTTTAACATCTTAATAATTAGTCAATGCATTGTATTCTGCTTACAAAAGAAGAAAGCTGCATGCTGTACACGTAATACCATAGCTCACCTACAGGAGGCAGACTATAGTTTTCTGACAACGAAAAGCCTGGTATTGCTACCAAGAATTATCCAGATTTTCATGCTCTGTAACTTTCCATCCACTCTTTTTAAGTGGCTAGTTTCTATTCATCTGCATTCTACCAGCACTATAGGTGCTGGAACATTATTTCTCTCTTACTTCTCCGCATGCTTTGCTCTTGCCATTGTCCAATAGACATTTCAAATATAAGTTGTATTTAATATTGGCGATATTGAAATAGACAAACATGAAAATACTTTTACATGAATCGGCCTATAGTATTATGCTTCCAAATTGAATATATACAAGAGTTACCGAGTATTAACTCTGTTGGTAGCTGGTGTCATGTGCTGTAAGGGGATAACCTGGACTCCTAGACTGGCCGTCAAGCTAGGGGGCCCTTATCCCAGAGGTACTTCTGATGGTGAAGAGGTCTGAACCACCAACCTAGCCCTATTCCTGTCCAGCACTGCTGTAATACCCTCCCTCCCCCACCTCCAGGGAAGGTCAGGACAGGAGGGATTAATACCCACTCTCCGCCACCCCCGGGGAGGGTCAGGACAGGAGGGATTAATACCCCCTCTCCGCCACCCCCAGGGAAGGTCAGGACAGGAGGGATTAATACCCACTCTCCCCCACCTCCAGGGAAGGTCAGGACAGGAGGGATTAATACCCACTCTCCCCCACCTCCAGGGAAGGTCAGGACAGGAGGGATTAATGCCCACTCTCCACCACCCCCAGGGAAGGTCAGAACAGGAGGGATTAATACCCCCTCTCCGCCACCCCCGGGGAGGGTCAGGACAGGAGGGATTAATCCCCTCTCTCCGCCACCCCCGGGGAGGGCCATGACAGGATTGATTAATCCCACACAAAAAGACAGACAGAAAAAAGACAAGATTGAAGCTCACTGCAAGCACTCACAGGGGTAAAATAAATACCTACTCAGGGGCAAATAAACAAACAACGACAATATGTCCACAACTCATCAAATTACACACAGAAGATCTCCAGAAACTGGCTTACCACAGCACAAGGATTGGTATCGCAACAAGCTATAATCGGCATAGGAGGACCAAATCCACCATCCTAAAAAGGGCAGTAAGTTGTGATAGCTGTTTCACAACTTGTGACTCCAGAGATAATCACCAGGCTGGCACAACTTAACTCTTGCAGGCTTGAACCAAAGGGAATACAGTTTGGTCGACGGCCGAGCCTGTCAGAGAAATTTAGAAGCCTAACAAGAGACCTAGTGTGGAGCGTCAGACTCTGCTATGTGAACAAGGTCAGAAGCCGCCTTGACACTCGGTGAGTTCTGAGCTATGCCCTGTTTGACAGTTGGCTATCCAGTCAGTGGTCAAGAAATATATGGGCCTTTCCCTATATGTCCAAAAATCAGTCTCAAGCAAATAACAGAAAACATGATGCCGACATTGCAGCAATGGAGCCGCTGCGGGAGTCGAGCATAGCTGTTTTTTTAATGTTACTCAGATACTACAACATTTAAGAAATTTCCAAACAAGTAGTGAACAAGCCCTTTAAATTGAACATAGACATTTATTTGGGTAGTATTTGCCCTAG
This sequence comes from Anomaloglossus baeobatrachus, assembly GCF_048569485.1. Lineage (NCBI taxonomy): Eukaryota > Metazoa > Chordata > Amphibia > Anura > Aromobatidae > Anomaloglossus > Anomaloglossus baeobatrachus. Next base: position 24,974,391 of record NC_134360.1, read on the forward strand.
GATATCTTGGCTGGCCGTCTTGACTTTGATAATTTCATCAATGTTCAGGGAAGAGTATATTTGTCACGAGTGTGTAACAGCTTGATGTGATCTCAGAGGGATCTGGGATCAGAAGGTCACGGCGTATTGTGGATCGCAGAGTTGGAGCATATTTATTTACATATGAGACTGAAGGAGTTAAGGTTCCTTTCTATCCTGCAGTGATCTAACAGGTAGTTGTAACCTCAGCTGCAGTCTATCCTCTCTATGTTGGCTATAGCTCATATCTATGCTGTCCATGTTGAAGGAGCCAGTCTCTGGAGAAGCTGTGGTGTTGTTACTGTTGCAGCTGAGAAGTTCCTGCTGAAGAAACCTTGGAGTGCACTTTGTTGTGACTTTCCCCTCCTGTTTGTCTTACCTACCTTGTGTTGTCTTATTCGCAGTGGCCAGACTAGCATCTGACTGGCCTTCACTAGGCAGAGTGAATTTGAGACCAGCAAGGGCCTAGGCACATGATGGCGCATGGGGGAAGGACCCATCTAGGGACTTCAGGAAATGCAGGGATCAGCCTCAGGTGAGTGTTAGGAGGTGACCCTGCACCCCTTCCCACCATTGTATTGTTTCCCTGGTGTACCCTATGTGTTGCGGCGCTTGCTGGGAGTCCATTCACACCTGGTGGGACCCCAATAGTCAATATTCGTCAGCAGTGACTAATTCTCCAAACCGGCCCTTGACATGTATGAACACCCTCAGCTCCTCACAATCTGCATTCCGCACAGAACGACTTCTATCCATACGTTCTTCGGAGCATTTACAGGATTATAATCCCGATTTATTAATAGTTGTTACTTTTTGTCATCGCTTCATATAAATTCACGTTCCGTACAGTACAAAGTTCTTACAGCGGATTACGCCCGCGCTCTGCCTTTATGAACAGATGCATCATTTATATATTACTTCTACAAATGTTGTTCCAGAAATGGAATTGCAGGCATAAATTCAAGGAATATCCCGCCGCGATTCACAGCGCAGGAAATGTTAACGCTGATTTATCGGGGTTTTCTTTTTTTTACAGAAGTTCAAAAGTTTTGTTTTGTCGGCAAAAGATCAAGGAAAGGCAGAGATCAAGTGATATATATTAAAGGTAAATGTTAGAGACAAGCGAATCGCATTTGTGTCGAATTTTTAATAATTTGCTTAACGTAGGGAAGTCAAACAAGTTGTGATGTGATTTGTGGGAATCTAATAAAATGGTCGTTTTACACATTGCAGAAGATTGTATCAAATCAAAGGACCTAGGGGGAAATAGAGGGGTTTATCCATAATGTCTTGCAGTAATAACATTGCATGGTATATTTCTATAGCCTGTATAAAAGCAGAGGCAGGGAATGAAGCAGCCTCTTTATAGTGAATCTGGATAGTGAGACAACGTCACAGCTCTCAGTTTAGTAAAAGATATAGGGAAAGAAAGTCATAAAACACCGAACAAACTATACAAATAGTGTCTGACAGCTCAGCAGTGAAAAACGGTTGCCATGCCTTTACCCATAGCCATAGATGTTACGATCAGTTGGAAATTAGTAAGGCTGTGTTTGGTTTGCATAGGATATAGGATAGTGAAGAACCGGGGCTCATCATGGTCATTAGTAAGGCTGAGTTTGGATTGTAGAGATGGAAGAAGGTTGGATACAGTCCTAGGAGACCTCAGATTGTTACAGAAGTCTTTACAGGGCAATCAGAGGCATTGCAGTACTTTTGATTTGTCATTAGTGATGAGCGAGTGCTACCATTTCTGTACAATGAGTGTTTTATCAATAGGAGATTATCACTGCTGACTAGCTGCCTTCTTGAATAATCTCGCTCCCATCACTGATCAGCAGCTTACTATCTATATAAAATGTACACAGAAAGCTGTGTTGTGTGGAAGCAAAGGGGGCTTTTCCATAATGTCTTTCAGCTATAATATTACGCAATATACTTTTATAGCCTTTATAAAAGCAGAGGCAGGGAATGAAGCAGCCGCTTTATGGTGAATCCGAATAGTGAGACAAAGTCACAGCTCCCAGTTTAGCTAAAGATATAGGAAAAGAAAGTCATAACACACAGAGCAAACTATACAGATAGAGTGTGACAGCTCAGCAGTGAAAAACAGTTGCCATCCCTTTACCCATAGCCATAGATGTTACGATCAGTTGGACATTACTAAGGCTGTGTTTGGTTTGCATAGGATATAGGATAGTGAAGAACCGGGGCTCCTATGCCGTCCCTCAAGCTAGGGGTTCTATGCTGTCCATAACCTCAGTGTTACTCCTAATGGTGGAGAGGCCGGAGTCTCCTTCCTTGCCCTGGACAAGTCCTGATCTGATTCCCCCTCCCCCAGGGAGAGATGGGACAGGGGTGTGATGAAACCCACAGATAAAGACAAACAAGGGAAAGCCAAAAATCTGTCACACAGCACATACACACAAAGGTAACGATAATAAGAGATTCAGGAGGAAAAACAAGAGCAGGAAGGAAGCTGCAAGACAACAGGGGTAAACGACACAACCACACCAAGCAATACGCACAACTTTCACCAGTAAGTCCGGGACACCACACCTCACAGACCAATATAGAATAAACTATAGCTGGCATGGGTGGAAGGTTTCAACCAGCATAAATAGGAGGGGAGCAGATGTGATTGGTTAAACCACAACATGTGACCAAAGGAGCAAGCAGACTAGCAGACATTATGGCAATAAAAAAAGATAAAAAGGCACTCCCCGGTGAAGCTGTACAAAAATCCTTTATTAGAAAGCGGGTTACGGATTACGGCATCAGGGGAGGGAAAAACACACAAACATGTTGAACAACGGCCGTTTCGCGCCATCTCGGGGTGCTTCCACGGGTCCACCTTAGGCTTCACCGGTGAGTGCCTTTTCATCTTTTTTTATTGCCATATGCATGTGTTTTTGCTTTAAAAGTGCACCACGGTGTTTTTTTGGTTTTTTTTTGCCTGGCTGCTGAAGGTATTAACCATCTATGAACTGTGGCATTTGATGCCTTTGTATTTGTGATGGTCTAACGGAGCCTCCAGTGATATGGTCTCAACAGTGCCCAGTGTTTTCCTCTTTGAACCTTCTGATTGAGACCAGCAGAGATTAAAGCGGGCTTTGCACACTACGACATCGCAGGTGCGATGTCGGTGGGGTCAAATTGAAAGTGACGCACATCCGGCATCGCATGCGACATCATAGTGTGTAAAGGCTGGATGATACGAATAACGAGCGCAAAAGCGTCGTAATCGTATCATCGGTGCAGCGTCGGCGTAATCCATGACGCGACAGTCCGATGTTGTTCCTCGCTCCTGCGGCAGCACACATCGCTGTGTGTGAAGCCGCAGGAGCGAGGAACATCTCCTACCAGCGTCACTGCGGCTTCCGTAGGATATGCGGAAGGAAGGAGATGGGCGGGATGTTTACATCCCGCTCATCTCCGCCCCTCCGCTCCTATTGGCCGCCTGCCGTGTGACGTCGCAGTGACGCCGCACGACCCGCCCCCTTAATAAGGAGGCGGGTTGCCGGCCAGAGCGAAGGTCGCAGGACAGGTGAGTCCATGTGAAGCTGCCGTAGCTATAATGTTCGCTACGGCAGCTATCACAAGGATATCGCTGCTGCGACGGGGGCGGGCACTATCGCGCTCGGCATCGCAGCATCGGCCTGCGATGTCGCAGCGTGCAAAGTGCCCCTTACTCTCGCTAGCCTGCCTATGAATCAGCACACAGCAGGTCGAAGCCCGAGTCTACCTGACACCAGAGAGGCTATCAGGCGGAGTGTAAGAATTTGCAATCTGAACAGCGCCAAACGCCGCCATGACAGTTTGTGCAAAACTTCATGTGACAAGGGGTTTAAAATAAACAATTTTCGTCTCTCGTGATCTTCTGGGTGCAAAGGGTGCAAAAAGGTTTCCATAAGAAATTCACCTGCAATCAGCCTCCATTCCTAAGGGATTACATGTACTATTCCCAGGGCGGAGAATGGGAAACCCGGCTTCAGCAATCCTCTGTATTTAACAGTTTCTCCCCGTCATATTTGCATTACCATTCGTGCACACATCGACTCTTAGCAACTTCCTGCCCTTTGACCCCAAACATTCTTCTGACTATTAGAAACTTCCCTTGTTCATCAAACCCTCTTGAACTTAAATTGTTTAAAAGAGATAAGAAAAAGAAATGACTGCAGATGGAATGTATTTCACTGCTCTCAGCCGGAGTCTACAATGTTTCCTATATTACAAGGGCAACAATGTATAGCATAGATCCGTGAGCTGAGACATCGTAGGGATCAGTAGGGCATAAGGCGTCTGGGACCTCTTCATTGACGAGAAATTCCACTTTAATTACTACCTTAATTAATTGCTACAATAAAGCAAATCTTGGCAAAAGAAAACATAAACATTCATAGGGGTCTTGCTACGCTCAATTACCTCTGCGCCTCTATATTCTTGGAATTTATACTACTGACTGTCGAGAGATAATTACTATATGAATTTCTATAAATACTTTAATAGGATCTCTGTGATCACTTATTACAGGGGTGCACAACATTATTTGGTCCAAGAGCCTCATTGCCAACGTGAACCAATCCCAAGAGCCACCCAAAAATTTAAAGGGGATGATTGAATACCTCAATTATTTGGCTTTGCGAAAATTTTCCGAATACGTCGCCGCTATTTGACTATTCGCAAATATTCGATGCGCAATGTAAGTCTAACCTCAATAACAACTATTCGGAACTATTCGGGCTTCCCATAGACTTACATTGCGCATCGAATATTCGCATAGCGGCGACCTATTCGTCGAATATTCGCAACGCCGAATAATTGAGGTATTCGATCATCCCTAGTAATTACGTGAATGCATCACCAGAACCATCATCAGTACCTTAATACATCACCAGGAGCAAGTTTTGTGCATTTGTGGAGGATGTGCCGAGATTCTGATCAATATCTCGTTCAAAAAATAAATGTGAACATTCGCTTACTTAGACTAAGTTGTTGGAGCTCAAACTAAGCAGAAACTCGCCGCATTCCTCTCATAATCTCAAAACTTTTAGGTTTTGAGGATTTTTAAAGTTTTAAGATCTCCACAAAGCAGGTTTTGAATTGCTACGTGTGTACAAGATCAGAATCACCATCAGCCCATGAATGCAGTGCCAGAACCATCGCTACATGACTGCAGAGTCAGAACACCATCAGTCCATGAATGAAGCGCCAGAACCACTGTCAGTACATGAATTAGGCACCAGAATCAACCTCAATACATGATTTAACAGGCAAAATCAACCTCCGTACATGAATACAGTACCAAAACCACAATCAGTACATGACTGCAGCTTCAGAACTACTATTACATCATTGCAGGGCCAGAACCACCTTCAGTACATGACTGCAGAGTTAGGATCACAGTCAGTCAATGATATCAGCATCAGAACCACCGTCTTTTTATGACTGCAGTGCCAGAACCACCACCAGTACATGACTGCAATGCCAAAACCACCGTCAGTCCATGATTGGAGAATCAAAACCCCCATCAGTACATGAATGAAGCACCAGAACCAAACTCAGTACATGATACAGAACCAGAACCATCACCAGTACATGACTGCAGCATCAGAACCATGCCATTCCATGACTGCAGTGCCAAAACCACCATTATTACATGACTGCAGTGCCAGTACCACTACCACTACATGACTGCAGTGCTAGAATAGTACTTAAATGAAGCACCAAAACTAACCTCAGTACATGAATGCAATATCAGAACCACCACCAGTATATGACTGCAGCGTCAAAACCACTGTTAGTATATGAATGAAGAACCAGACCCAACCTCAGTACATGATGGCAGCATCATAACCAACCTCAGTACATTAATTCATTCAGTGTCGTAACCACCATCAGTAAATAAATACAGCACCAGGACCATCGTCAATACATGACTGTAGTGCCAGACCAACCATCAGTACATAACTGCAGCATCAAAACCACTGGCAGTACATGAATGAAGCACCAGAACTAACCTCAGTACATGATTGCAGCATCAGAACTACCATCAGTACATGACTGCAGCATCAGAACCGTCATCAGTACATGAACGATGCAACAGAACCAACCTTAGTACATGAATGCAGTGCCAGAACAAACCTCGGCACATAAATGCAGTATCAGAACCACTATCAGTAAATGAATACAGCTCCAGAACCACCATCAGTACATGACTGCAGCGCCACAACCACCATCAGTACATAATTGTAGAATTAAGATATCAGTACAAAGAAACCTTTAGCAACTGTGCTTCTGAGGGTATAAGTCTTTCACTTTAGAGCAGAAGTCATCAAAGCTTACACAAGGCATTATGTTTAATGTATAGCCTGAGCTCTTGATACTTACAGTAAGTTAAAAATGTACATTGGACTCCAGTTGGACAAAGAAATGACAATGGCAAAAAAATGACCCCATGAATCAAGGTATTCATCACTTTGGGGTAGTTTCCTCCAGTAAATATCTGCATTTTGAGCTGGATACTTCATAATACTGAATCTGCAAGGGTTAAAAACATAGGCGCGACTTATATATCAGATTTCTGGGATTTCTTAACATCCTGTCCTTATCTTTTTAATTGCTTCCTTTTCCAGTTTCTTTGGAGATTTTCAGTTTTATCTGAACAGCGTCTGATCACAGTCTTGTTTGCTGATGTCACAAATAAATTAGATTCTTTTTTTTGCATCTGATAAAAAGATTAATGAATTACAATTTATTTATTTATTTTTTTAAAATGTCAGAGACTAATATTTTTTTGGATCCAAATAGGTTTAAAATTCAGTGCTGTATAATTCATTTCTTACGAATGTGTATCGTTATTAACCCAAAATCCCTGCACATACATAAATTTATATATTCACATTGCAGTTCCCTGTGGCCACCAGAAGAGGGAGCTTAGGGCAATAATACAATTGTATGCAGTTAGCTCCCCCTAGTGGAGGCCGCAGTAAAACCAGAATTTCATCTTTTTATCTTATAGGAACTTTGTATCAGAAAAAAAATATATAAAATAATAAAACATATATTAAAAAATAAATATTAGGAAATTAATCAGTGGCAAACAATATTACTGGGTCTGACAATCTGAAAAATGCCTCTCACAGTCCCTAAAGAATTTTCAATTTTGACCATTGCCAATAGGTTGCAGGTAGTAACCCTATATTAATGTCACAAGGTAGGAAGGGGTTAATCGTCATCAAAGCTCATCATTAATTGATATTGATGACAATCATATTTCAACCAGGTTAGGTTAGTAGAATATTGCATGCAGATTAGCTCTCTCCCGGGAGGAAAGAAAACTCGCTATCGCCATCTAGTGGAGGTGGCTGCACTGGAAGTCAATGTTACATATTGTAACAGGCGTTGTAACATAATGAAGCAGATTATCCAGGGAAGGCATAAATCCGCAGACAGCTGTTTCCCCCCCATCCAGTGTAGACCAAGCTCGCTGAATGATACTCCGTTGACTCTGCACTAAAATAGCTCTTGCAAAGCTCAGTAGGGCTCAAACCTTGACATTTTGGTTTGCTACTTCAAAAGATGCAACTAGTGAGACAGTTTCTTTTCCCTGGGAAAAAGCTCATTTGCATTTTTTCTCTAATGAAGACTCCATATTGAGTCTTCTTAAAGGGGTTGTCCATGGAGTAATATGTTGCTGATCAGATTGTAGGATAGGTTATCAATATGAGATCAATGGGGGTCTAATACCCATCATCCCCAGGATCAGCGGCCGAGTAATGCTGTTTATCTCTCATTGACGTGAATGTTAGAAACTCTAGTACTTTGCAAAATGGGTCTGATGCGTCTCCCCTGTATCTCCTGACATATGTCCCTGCCGAGTCACGTAACACAAAGGGAAAACCAGGAAAGCAATACAACCTAACACTCACCTGAGGCTGATCCCTGCACTCCCTATCATCCCTAAATGGGTCCTCCCCCCATGCACCGTCACCTGCCTAGGCCCTCGCTGGCCCTGAACTCACGCTGACTAGTGAAGGCCAGCAAGACACTAGTTTCGCCACTGCAATAAAACAACACAAAGAAGGTAAGACAAGAAGGTGAGGAAAGATGCAACAAATAACACTCCTCAGCTTCTCCAGCAGGAAACTTCTCAGCTGCAACAGAAGCGGCACCTCAGCTTCTCCAGAGACAGGCTCCTTCAAAGTGAGTAGTATAGAATGATCATCCCTAGACGGGTCCTTCCCCCGTGCGCTGTCACATGCCTAGGCCCTTGCTGGCCCTGAACTCACCCTGACTAGTGAAGGCCAGCGGGACACTAGTTTCGCCAATGCAATAAGACAACATAAAGAAGGTAAGACAAACAGGTGAGGAAAGACACAACATATAACACTCCACAGCTTCTCCAGCAGGAAACTTCTCAGCTGCAACAGAAGCGGCACCTCAGCTTCTCCAGAGACAGGCTCCTTCAAACTGGATAGTATAGAATGAAACGAAAGCAAATCCAGCGCCTTGGCAGGGAGACTCGAGTGATAAAACTCCAAACTTTATTGTATCAAAATTAAAATACAAAAATACATTCCATGACTAAGACCTCTACTGGTCGAAACATGTAAGAATTTTTCCTCTGTCCATGGATTACTTTTTTTTTTGTCCCCCCACATAGTGGTCTGTATTTTTGTATTTTAATTTTGATACAATAAAGTTTGGAGTTTTATCACTCGAGTTTCCCTGCCAAGGCGCTGGATTTGCTTTCGTTTCTGCACCGTATGTTCCTGCCTAAGTCCGGGCGTTTTCCTGTGCGCCGCTGGCTTTCCATGGAGTGAAGATGGGTGAGCTGGAATTCTTTTCTTTTTAGTATAGACTGATCATCCCTAGATGGGTCCATCCCCCCATGCGCCGTCACTTGCCTAAGCCCTCCTTGGCCTTGAACTCACCCTGACTAGTGTGAAGGCCAGCAAGATGCTACTCTTGTGACTGCAATAAGACAATACAAGGAAGGTAAGGCAAACAGGTGAGGAAAGACACAAATAACACTCCACAGCTTAATTAGAAGGAAACTTGTCAGCTGCAACAGAAGCAACACCTCAGCTTCTCCAGAGACAGGCTCCTTCAAAGTAGACAGTATAGAATGAACATCCCTAGATGGGTCTTCCCCCCCATGCACCGTCACTTGCCTAGGCCCTCTTTGGCCCTGAACTCATTCTGACTAGTGTGAAGACCAGTAAGATGCTACTTTCACTACTACAATAAAACAACACAAGGAAGGTAAGACAAACAGATGGGGAAAGACACAACAAATAACACTCCACAGCTTCTCCAGCAGGAAACGTCTCAGCTGCAACAGAAGTGAACGCTTCAGCTTCTCCAAAGACAGGCTCCTGCAAAGTGGACAATATAGAATGAACACTAGCCGATATAGGGAGGAGAGAGGAGCACATCTTTATATCAGAAGGGAGTGGCTACAGCTGAGGTTACAACTACCTGTTAAATCACTGCAGGATAGAAAGGAACCTTAACCCCTTCAGCACCGTATGGAATGAAATAAGCTCCAACTCAGGGTAAATGATGAGCGGGCACTAAAGAAGATACGTTGTGACCTTCTGAGATTATATCAGGCCATGACTGCACCATACTAATTGGTGGTGGAGCAAGGTGTCAGACCCCTACCAAAGACATATTATAGGTCATCAGTTGCTTAGTTCCAGACAACCCCTTTAAGGCGAGCAAGTCGAATATTGCACAGAGATGAGGGAGAATGTAGATATATGGCATTTTGAACAACTGAAGATGCTTTTTCACAGCGGATGACTTCATATTCAGCGAGTGGCCCCTTTTAGTAAATTTTCAATAAGCAGCCGGTTTTGGTAACGCAGAGATTGCAGGGCCAGAAGTCGGAATCCTTCCATATTCAGGCGGAATCCTCTCATCTGCACTGTATGTAAATCTCTGATTGCCCGAGGCTAACATAGAGCTGGAGCGAGCGAACACAGGAAGTTACATGGAGATCCATATTGCTTCAATTGCCCTCCGCTCACTGGAGCATTGAAAAAAAAGTGCGGAAATAAGTTTATAGCCAAATAAACAATATTTACCATCTAATAAATGCAGAACAGAAGAGTAACGAGCGGCACGTAGGGGACTAATGCGTATGAGAATACGGGCACAACCTGTGCCGGGGAGCCAGATTGCAGGATAGTTTGCTCTCAATCTTCCCACATAGAAATTTCCCAAAGAGTTTTATGAGCACCAACTGTCATTTCATAACTCAGTGATTGGCTGCAGCGCCGAGTCTGTTGTCTGTAGTGATGTCGTCATGTTGTCAACACTGCAGCCAATCGATGAGCTCAGGAGCTTTTTAGCAGCTCGTGTATGTAATCAACTAGGGGAGAGTTGCTAAACTCAGTGATTGGCTGCAGTGCCATGTCTGTTGTTGTGTGCAGTGTTGACGTTACATCTGCAGCACTGCAGCCAATCAGTAAAGTCATGAACATTTTAGCGGCTCATGTATCTAATAACACTGGGAGAGCTGCAAAACTCAGTGATTGGCTGCAGCGCCATGTCTGTTATTGTCTGCAGTGCTGTAGTCATGTTGGCAGTGCTGCAGCCAATCGCTGAGCTCAGGAGCATTTTAACGGCTAGTGTATATAATCAACTCAGTGAGAGCTGCCAAAATCAGTGATTGGATGTGTCACACTCCTTCCGTACCTTTGCATTGGGTTATGGTCCGTAGACTCGGTCCGGGGTGCCCAGGGGGTACTTTGCACAGAGGGGGGGGGCATAAATGGGGGGTACTGTCACGCTCCCGGTGTCCCAGCACCGCTCCGTACCCACTGATCCGGTCGCATCATCCCGGCACCACTCCATACCCATTGATCCGGTCTCACCGTCGCTGCACCGCTCTGTACCCACTGGTCCGGTCTCGTCGTCGCAGCACCGCTCCTTAACCACTGATCCAGCCCACGTGTCCTCCGGTCATGGCTCCCGCTCCCGCTCGTGCTCCCCTGCGTCCTGCTCCTGGTCTCAGGAGTATGACTCTGAGTCTTAGACTCATGCCTCTGTATTGGACCGGGCCGCGCCCGCTCTCCTGGTCTTATGGGTCCAGCACACCTGCAGCAGAATATGACATAGGGCTGTGCTGGGTATATAAGACTGGCCTTTCCATGTGGGCGGGGCCTGTTCAACGTGTCTTGAAGCTTAGTCTTGTGAGCTAGGTGCTCAGGTCCCCTTGTGCCGTGTCCTGTTACCTGTACTACTGTCTGTCATTACTACCCGGCACCTGTACCAGTATCCTGCATTGTCTGAAGGAACTCTGTGACCCCAGTGACTTTGTTCTACCCATTCCCTGTGGGACGCTGTCCCTGCCCCGTTAGTGCTCCGGCTACCGTGCATCCAGGCCTCCGGTGGGGTGCACGGTCCAGTGGATCCACCTCCTGGACCTAACAGTTTGATCAGGCCATGGATTCCGCCGGAGCACAACCGTCCGAACTGGGCGAACTGCGCCAGGAACTGGTGCGACAGCAAGAGACCCTGACCTGTATATTGAATTTCTTGACGTCTGTGGACCACCGTTTGTTTACGCTACAGACCAACGCCTCGACCCCGTCGACGCAGCAAACAGCGACTACGTCCGAACCCATTGTCTCCCCGGCTTCGCATCTCCGCCTCGCTGCACCGCCTCGCTATGCGGGAGATCCCAAGACCTGCAGAGGCTTCTTGAACCAGTGCTCTCTGCATTTCTAGTTGCTCCCGCACCTGTTTGTTTCGGACCAAGCAAAAGTGGCATTTCTGATGTCCCACCTGGAAGGCGAAGCGTTGGCCTGGATAAATCCGTTGTGGGAGAACGAGGATCCGGTAACGACCGACATCCGGGAATTCCTTCAGGCTTTTCGAAGTACCTTTGATGAACCGGGACGCACTACCACGGTTACCTCCTCGCTCCTCCGGCTATGCCTAGGAACCCTGACGGTGGGCCAGTACGCCATCCAGTTCCGCATGCTTGCCTCCGAGCTAGGCTGGAACAACGAGGCATTGACTGCCGCCTTCTGGGAGGGGCTCTCCGGTCGCATCAAGGACGAATTAGCCGGTCGTGATGTTCCCCATACCTTGGATGCTTTGGTATCTTTAGCCACCCGGATTGATTTCCGTTTTCAAGAGCGAACCAAGGAAGTATCCCGGGAGAAACGACCAATCCGTCACATCTCCATTCCGCAGCGGTCTACCAATCCCCCGCCACTGCCGTCCTGCGATTCTACTCCCGAACCCATGCAAATCGACCGACTGAGCCAAGCTGAGCAACGCCGTGCAGAGCGACTCGCCCAGGGCCTGTGTTTCTATTGTGGAAGTGGTTCACATCTGCTCCGCTCTTGCCCCGAGAGACCAGGAAGACCTCAAGTCCAAGGGATGGTGGGAACCGCCACCCTTGCTACCGGAATCCCCTCAGTCTCGGTTACACAGACTGTCCAGGTAACGACCGAGAAGACCCGGTTCACGGCAGAGGCTCACATTGATTCGGGGGCAGCGGGTAATTTCATCCTGCAAGCTACAGTGGACCGATATCGGATACCCGTCATGCCGCTTGCTAAACCCCTCTGGTTCGCCTCTGTGGACGGAAAACCGTTATACGAACCCGTCTTGTATACAACCGAACCCGTGAGACTCCGTGTTGGTGCCCTGCACACTGAGAATATAGCTTTCTATGTCATCCCGAGAATGGCTCCTGCTGGGCCTGCCCTGGCTACAACTCCATGACCCTGGCATCAGTTGGCGCTCTGGCTCAATCACTCGCTGGGGTCCCTTGTGCCACGATAACTGTCTACAGCCCGTTCCTCGGTCCCTGGCACCTGAGCCCGTCAAGCCGCCGGAAGAAGAGACGACGCAGTCCAGCATCGTTCCACAGTCCCTGGCACTAGAGTCCTTGATACTGCCGGATCCAGAAGATGAGACAACTCCGTCTGGCGTGGGTCACAATGAAGTGGTTCTGGTGACTACGTTCCCCCTGGCACAGGCTCCTCCTGGGAAGTCTTTTGTTGCAGAGTCTGAGACCCGAGGTCCTTCAGTGGGGGCTTTCATTGGAGACGACCGAACACGCCAGTCAGGAGGACACCCTGAGTGCTATTACTCGGGCCCATTGGTGGCCATCTCTTCCTCAGGATGTCGCCTCTTTTGTCTCTGATTGTCCATCCTGTGCCCGGTCCGAGACACCCGAGCCGGTCGTCCTCGATTTCCTGTCTTCTACCGCCTGTACATCCGATCCGGTTGTCCACGATTCCCATCCTGCTTCTGCCCGTCCACCTCCTCTTTCTGTTGCCACTGCCAAGGGTTCTTCGGCTAAGCGTGGTGCGGTCAAGAAGGTGGCACGGGGTCAGCAGTCCTTCCGTACCTTTGCATTGGGTTATGGTCCGTAGACTCGGTCCGGGGTGCCCAGGGGGTACTTTGCACAGAGGGGGGGGGCATAAATGGGGGGTACTGTCACGCTCCCGGTGTCCCAGCACCGCTCCGTACCCACTGATCCGGTCGCATCATCCCGGCACCGCTCCGTACCCATTGATCCGGTCTCACCGTCGCTGCACCGCTCTGTACCCACTGGTCCGGTCTCGCCGTCGCGGCACCGCTCCTTAACCACTGATCCAGCCCATGTGTGCTCCGGTCATGGCTGCCACTCCCGCTCGTGCTCCCCTGCGTCCTGCTCCTGGTCTCAGGAGTATGACTCTGAGTCTTAGACTCATGCCTCTGAATAGGACCGGGCCGCGCCCGCTCTCCTGGTCTTATGGGCCCAGCACACCTGCAGCAGGATATGACATAGGGCTGTGCTGGGTATGTAAGACTGGCCTTTCCATGTGGGCGGGGCCTGATCAACGTGTCTTGAAGCTTAGTCTTGTGAGCTAGGTGCTCAGGTCTCCTTGTACCGTGTCCTGTTACCTGTACTACTGCCTGTCATTACTACACGGCACCTGTACCAGTATCCTGCATTGTCTGAAGGAACTCTGTGACCCCAGTGACTTTGTTCTACCCGTTCCCTGTGGGACACTGTCCCTGCCCCGTTAGTGCTCCGGCTACCATGCATCCAGGCCTCCGGTGGGGTGCACGGTCCAGTGGATCCACCTCCTGGACCTAACAGGATGCAGCGCCGTGTCTGTTGTCTGCAGGGCTGCCATCACGTCAGCAGCGCTGCAGCCAATCGGTACTCTCAGGAGCATTTCAACGGCTCGTGTATGTAATCAACTCAGCGAGAGCTGCCAAACTCAGTGATTGGCTGCAGTGTCGTGTCTGTTGTTTTCTGCCGGGTTGCCGTCACGCCAGCAGCGCTGCAGCCAATCGGTGCTCTCAGGACCTTTTTAGTGGCTCATGTATGTAATCAACACGTGGAGAGCTGCTAAACTCAGTGATTGGCTGCAGTGCCGAGTCTGTTGTTGTCTGCAGTGCTGTCGTCATGTCAGCAGCGCTGCAGCCAATCGGTGCTCTCAGAAGCTTTTTAGCAGCTCGTGTATGTAATCAATGCAGGGAGAGCTGCAAAACTTAGTGATTGGCTGCAGTGCCGTCTCTATTGTCTGCAGTGCTGATGTCACGCCGGCAGCCCTGAAGCCAGTTGGTGAGGTCAGGAGCTTTTTAGTGGCTCATATATATAATCAAGTTAGAGAGAGCTGCAAAACTTAGTGATTGGCTGCAGTGCCGTGTCTGTTGTCTACAGTGCTGTTGTTACGTCTGCAGCGCTGCAGCCAATCGGTGAGATCAGGAGCTTGTTAAGCAGCTCGTGTATATAATAAAATCGGGAAGAGCTGCTAAACTCAGTGATTGGCTGCAGTGCCGTCAACATCGCTGGCAATAACTGACAGTGAAAGAGCCTCAGCGCTGGACCGAAGGAGGGTGAATGAAGCACAGTTTGTTTGTTTTTTTTTCGTTTTTTTTAAACAAAGTGCAGTCAGGGAGCTGGAAAACCCCTTTTACCAAAATGATTAATCTCCTGATCAATTCCATTGTCAGTCGGTTGCTAAACCCCACTCCATTATCAAGGGGCGGAGTTTATCTATATTTTATCCTATTGCAGACCAGGCAGAGGGGAAAGGCTCCTGCTGCAGCACAGTGATCAAGAAGCTTTCTTCCTTTGTTCATCAAATGGCAGAAATATAATTATGAGTTACTGTGTGGGTTCTCAACCATGGATATCTGCAAGGGGTTTGCATGTTCTCCCCATATTTGTCACGCTCCCCGTGTCCCAGCACCACTCCTTACCCACTGATCCAATCCATGTGTCCACCAGTCATGGCTGCCGCTCCCGCTCCTGCTCCCCTGAGTCCTGCTCCTGGTCTCAGGAGTCTGACTTTGAGTATTGGCCTCAGGATTCTGTATAGGACCGGGCCGCGCCCACTCTCCTGGTCTTATAGGCCCAGCACACCTGCAGCAGGAAATGACATGAGGCTGTGCTGGGTATATAAGACTTGCCTTTCCATAGGGGCGTTGCCTGATCAACGTGTCCTTTAGCTTGTCTTTAGAGCTAGATGCTCAGGTCCCCTTGTGCTCTCTCCTGTGACTATTTGTCTTTTGCTATCGGGTA
Source organism: Anomaloglossus baeobatrachus (assembly GCF_048569485.1). NCBI lineage: Eukaryota > Metazoa > Chordata > Amphibia > Anura > Aromobatidae > Anomaloglossus > Anomaloglossus baeobatrachus. The sequence goes on from NC_134360.1 coordinate 24,989,962, forward strand.
CCTGTGCCTGTTTCCTGCACTATCCCATAGAACTCTGTGATCCTGCTGACCCGGTTACAACCGTCCCGGCCACGCCAGTGCTCCGGCTTCCGTGTACTCTGCCACCTGGTGGCGTACTCGGTCCAGTGGATCCACCTCCTGGGCCCATCAGTCCTCCCGGTCCTGACAGATTGATCAGGCCATGGATCCCGCTGGAGCACAAACATCCGAGCTGGCCGAACTACGCCAGGAACTGGTGCAACAGCGTGACACCTTACACCGCATACTAAAGTTCCTGACGTCTGTGGACCACCGGTTGTACACATTACAGACTGCCGCCTCGTCTCGGTCCACGCAGCAAACGGTGTCCGGATCTGAACCTGCTGTCTCCGCAGCCTCGCAACTTCGCCTCGCTATGCTGGGGACCCCAAGAACTGCCGGGGATTTTTGAACCAGTGCTCCCTGCATTTCAAGTTACTTCCTCATTTGTTTGTCTCAGACCAGGCTAAAGTGGCATTCCTGATGTCACACTTGGAAGGCGAAGCTCTAGCCTGGATTAACCCCCTGTGGGAGAATGAGGATCCCATGACTACTAACATCCGGGAATTCTTGCACGCTTTCCGGAGTACATTCGATGAACCCGGACGTACCACCACAGTGACTTCTTCGCTCCTCCGGCTACGCCAAGGGACCCTGACCGTCGGCCAATACGCCATCCAGTTCCGCACGCTCGCCTCTGAGCTGGGCTGGAACAATGAGGCCTTGACGGCGGCCTTTTGGGAAGGACTCTCTGGCCGCGTCAAGGACGAGCTTGCTGGCCGTGACGTTCCACGCACCTTGGACGCCTTAATATCTTTAGCCACCCGGATTGACCTCCGTTTCCAGGAGCGAACCAAAGAGGTATTCCGGGAGAAGCTACCACCCCGTCACGCCTTGTCCCCGCAGAGGTCTACCGCTCCTTTGCCCCTGCCTTCCTGTGACATGTTCCCGGAACCCATGCAAATAGACCGCCTGAGCCAAGCCGAGCAACGCCGCGCAGAGCGACTCGCCCGGGGCCTCTGTTTCTATTGCGGAAGCGGTTCTCATCTGCTCCGCTCTTGCCCGGAGAGACCAGGTAGACCCCAAGTCCAAGGGATGGTGGGAACCGCCACCCTTGGTACCGGAATTCCTTCAGTCCCGGTTACACAGACGGTCCAGGTCACGACCGAGAAGACCCAGTTCACGGTGGAGGCTCACATTGATTCGGGAGCAGCGGCTAATTTCATCCGACAAGCTACCGTGGATCATTATCAGATACCGGTCATTCCACTTGCAAAACCCCTCTGGTTCGCCTCCGTGGACGGAAAACAATTATACGAACCTGTCCGGTACACCACCGAATCCGTGAGACTTTGTATTGGTGCCCAGCATACTGAGACTATTGCGTTCTACGTCATCCCGAGAATGACTCCTGCGCTCCTGCTGGGTTTGCCCTGGCTGCGACTACATGACCCTGACATCAGTTGGCGCTCTGGCGCAATCTCTCGCTGGAGTCCCTCGTGCCATGATACCTGCCTACAGCCTGTTCCTCGGTCCCTGTCACCTGACCCTATCATGGCACATGATGAGGAGAATTTGACACAGTCCAGCGTTTTACCACAGCCCCTGGTACCTGACCCTATCATGGCACAAGAACAGGGGCATATGACGCAGTCCTGCGTTGTACCACAGCTCCTGGCACCTGTGCCTGTGGTGCCACCAGAACCGGAAGTGACGACTCTCTCCAGTGTCGTTCCACCGTCCCTGACGATTGAGACTCTGATGCCAACGGCTGCCGGGGATGAGTCCCTGTCCTGTGTCCGGTCCGAGACGCCCGGGCCGGTTGTCCTCGCTGCCAGTCCTGTTTCTGACGGTCCTCCTCTCCCCGTTGCCCCCGTTGCCTCTGCTGGGAGATTGGCTAAGCGCCGTGCAGCTAAGAAGGCGGTGCGGGGTCAGCGGTCCTTCCCCGCCTTTGCGTTGGGTCCCGGCCCGGTGTCTCGATCCGGGGTGCCCCTGGGGTTCTGTGCTCGGAGGGGGGGGCTTAGAGGGGGGGGGTACTGTCACGCTCCCCGTGTCCCAGCACCACTCCTTACCCACTGATCCAATCCATGTGTCCACCAGTCATGGCTGCCGCTCCCGCTCCTGCTCCCCTGAGTCCTGCTCCTGGTCTCAGGAGTCTGACTTTGAGTATTGGCCTCAGGATTCTGTATAGGACCGGGCCGCGCCCACTCTCCTGGTCTTATAGGCCCAGCACACCTGCAGCAGGAAATGACATGAGGCTGTGCTGGGTATATAAGACTTGCCTTTCCATAGGGGCGTTGCCTGATCAACGTGTCCTTTAGCTTGTCTTTAGAGCTAGATGCTCAGGTCCCCTTGTGCTCTCTCCTGTGACTATTTGTCTTTTGCTATCGGGTACCTGTGCCTGTTTCCTGCACTATCCCATAGAACTCTGTGATCCTGCTGACCCGGTTACAACCGTCCCGGCCACGCCAGTGCTCCGGCTTCCGTGTACTCTGCCACCTGGTGGCGTACTCGGTCCAGTGGATCCACCTCCTGGGCCCATCAGTCCTCCCGGTCCTGACAATATTTTTGTAGGTTTTCTCCTACATCCCAAAAACATATTGACAGGAAGTCATTCCCTTTTGGGGATCTGTTTTTCCTTATTTAAATGCATATATTTTAAGAAAAAAATAATAATTTTTGTAATTGGGCTTCAATAAAAATATTTCCTTCAATAACCTCTGTGTGTTGCGTTATCTCTGGCTGCAGAGTGAGTTAACTGAGAGCTCATCAGCGAGCTCAGTCTAACATTCCAACAGGAGAGTTTGTATCTTTTTCAGCTGTCTTTTTCCGGGCTCCTCTCTTGCAGATTTATGACCACATCAAAGTGCAGGAAAACAAAGAGCCTGTAAAAGCAAAAAAGTTGCAAAATTTTGAATAAAACTAAATTGTAAAAGTGATTTTAAGCCAAAAATACATGCACTCAAGTAAAGAAAGTCTTGGATGATGACTTCTTGTTACATTTGACCACTGCGACCAATCACTTACCTCATTCCCTTTTCTTTCGGAGACCCCCAGAGGGGCCGCGCTGGAGCACTCAGATGATAATATAGCTTTCTTTTATTCTTATATCATGAGCTGCCTTTTTTAAAAAAAAATTGTTAAAATTGGACATTCCCTTTAAATAAGGAAAATAGGATTTTGGAATATGTTGGCGCTGTGTATGTCTTCCATGACATTGCTCCTTATCGTACTCAGCGCCAACATCTGCAATTTTTCGTGTTTTTTTTGTTGCACTTTTGTTTTGACTTTCTTCTTATAGCATACATAAGGACGAGATTACTCCTCAGACCTTTGACTTGATCATTCGTTATCAGCGGAGTCATCTCAGCTCCCCAGTTACGCCCAGGTATGTTCAGCTAATGTGGGAACGATTTTCACAGGAAACGTTGCTCAATCTTAGGGAAAAAAACCCATCTGCTACTCCCTATGATGGGGGTCTCCTCTTATACTCTTCCAATAGATTTCCAATTTGCCCTTGTTCACACTACGGAAATCCCTACAACTGGTGATTTTCTATATGATAGTAAAAAAACATCATATGTACTGTGACATCACTGTGTGTATTACCCCTGTACTGTGACATCACTGTGTGTATTATCCCTGTACTGTGACATCACTGTGTGTATTATCCCTGTACTGTGACATCACTGTGTGTATTATCCCTGTACTGTGACATCACTGTGTGTATAATCCCTGTACTGTGACATCGCTGTGTGTATTATCCCTGTACTGTGACATCGCTGTGTGTATTATCCCTGTACTGTGACATCACTGTGTGTATAATCCCTGTACTGTGACATCACTGTGTGTATTATCCCTGTACTGTGACATCACTGTGTGTATAATCCCTGTACTGTGACATCACTGTGTGTATAATCCCTGTACTGTGACATCCCTGTGTGTATTATCCCTGTACTGTGACATCACTGTGTGTATAATCCCTGTACTGTGACATCCCTGTGTGTATTATCCCTGTACTGTGACATCACTGTGTGTATAATCCCTGTACTGTGACATCCCTGTGTGTATTATCCCTGTACTGTGACATCACTGTGTGTATTACCCCTGTACTGTGACATCGCTGTGTGTATTATCCCTGTACTGTGACATCACTGTGTGTATTATCCCTGTACTGTGACATCACTGTGTGTATTACCCCTGTACTGTGACATCACTGTGTGTATTATCCCTGTACTGTGACATCACTGTGTGTATTATCCCTGTACTGTGACATCACTGTGTATATTATCCCTGTACTGTGACATCACTGTGTATTATCCCTGTACTGTGACATCACTGTGTGTATTATCCCTGTACTGTGACATTACTGTGTGTATTATCCCTGTACTGTGACATCACTGTGTGTATTATCCCTGTACTGTGACATCGCTGTGTGTATTACCCCTGTACTGTGACATCACTGTGTATATTATCCCTGTACTGTGACATCACTGTGTGTATTATCCCTGTACTGTGACATCACTGTGTGTATTATCCCTGTACTGTGATATCACTGTGTGTATTATCCCTGTACTGTGACATCACTGTGTGTGTTATCCCTGTACTGTGACATCACTGTGTGTATTATCCCTGTACTGTGACATCACTGTGTGTATTATCCCTGTACTGTGACATCACTGTGTGTATTATCCCTGTACTGTGACATCACTGTGTGTATTATCCCTGTACTGTGACATCACTGTGTATTACCCCTGTACTGTGACATCACTGTGTGTATTATCCCTGTACTGTGACATCGCTGTGTGTATTATCCCTGTACTGTGACATCACTGTGTGTATTACCCCTGTACTGTGACATCGCTGTGTGTATTATCCCTGTACTGTGACATCGCTGTGTGTATTATCCCTGTACTGTGACATCGCTGTGTGTATTATCCCTGTACTGTGACATCACTGTGTGTATTATCCCTGTACTGTGACATCACTGTGTGTATTACCCCTGTACTGTGACATCACTGTGTGTGTTATCCCTGTACTGTGACATCGCTGTGTGTATTACCCCTGTACTGTGACATCACTATGTGTATTACCCCTGTACTGTGACATCACTATGTGTATTACCCCTGTACTGTGACATCACTATGTGTATTACCCCTGTACTGTGACATCACTATGTGTATTACCCCTGTACTGTGACATCACTGTGTGTATTATCCCTGTACTGTAACATCACTGTGTGTATTATCCCTGTACTGTGACATCACTGTGTGTATTATCCCTGTACTGTGACATCACTATGTGTATTACCCCTGTACTGTGACATCACTGTGTGCATTATCCCTGTACTGTGACATCACTGTGTGTATTACCCCTGTACTGTGTCATCACTGTGTGCATTATCCCTGTACTGTGACATCAGTGTGTGTATTACCCCTGTACTGTGACATCACTGTGTGTATTATCCCTGTACTGTGTCATCACTGTGTGCATTATCCCTGTACTGTGACATCAGTGTGTGTATTACCCCTGTACTGTGACATCACTGTGTGTATTACCCCTGTACTGTGTCATCACTGTGTGTATTATCCCTGTACTGTGACATCACTGTGTGTATTACCCCTGTACTGTGACATCACTGTGTGTATTACCCCTGTACTGTGACATCACTGTGTATATTATCCCTGTACTGTGACATCGCTGTGTGTATTACCCCTGTACTGTGACATCGCTGTGTGTATTACCCCTGTACTGTGACATCACTGTGTGTATTACCCCTGTACTGTGACATCGCTGTGTGTATTATCCCTGTACTGTGACATCACTGTGTGTATTATCCCTGTACTGTGACATCACTGTGTGTATTATCCCTGTACTGTGACATCGCTGTGTGTATTATCCCTGTACTGTGACATCACTGTGTGTATTATCCCTGTACTGTGACATCGCTGTGTGTATTATCCCTGTACTGTGACATCACTGTGTGTATTATCCCTGTACTGTGACATCACTGTGTGTATTATCCCTGTACTGTGACATCACTGTGTGTATTATCCCTGTACTGTGACATCACTGTGTGCATTATCCCTGTACTGTGACATCACTGTGTGTATTATCCCTGTACTGTGACATCGCTGTGTGTATTATCCCTGTACTGTGACATCACTGTGTGCATTATCCCTGTACTGTGACATCACTGTGTGTATTACCCCTGTACTGTGACATCGCTGTGTGTATTACCCCTGTACTGTGACATCACTGTGTGTATTATCCCTGTACTGTGACATCACTATGTGTATGTAATGTAGCGCTGGGAGGATCTAATTTAGGGTTTTGGAATCTATAGAACGACGTTATTCTATTATATATGAATGATGAACAATCGTCTTTATCCGCCAGAGGACGATCCTCATTAGTAAATAGCGATACTTAATTACTTACGACTAATTGTCTTCATTAGTAATAATCCGCTTCTATCTTCTTAAAAAAACGATGTGCTCCTTACCAGGGGTTTATTGACCTTCCTGGTCTCCAGCAAACATCAGCATTTTCTGCTGTGAGTCATCACCGTGCTCTTGTTCACATAATCCTCTGACCACTTAAAAGATAATGCGTGTATCTCAGGATGAGGAATTCTCGTATCATCTGCTCTGGCTTTTTTCCTCATTCTGCATAGATTGCATCTGTTTTCCGAGTGTCAGCTAGTTTTCGGATCCTTGGCGTCTCAATCTTACAACTGTTTGTTTGCAAAGCTGTTTTTTTTTCCTCTTCTTTTGTGTATAAAAATATTTTCTTTCTCCTCCTTTGTTGAAAGATTTAGATAAATGTGTGTATTATTAACGCTACATGTGCATATTGCTTCGTTAGGCTTGGTCATGAGGTGGTCACGGAGGAGCACGAGGCCTTTGAGGGCCACATTTGGCTTGAATACCCCACTTAGTCATTTCCGACTTGAAAAATTGCTACTATCAGAGCATGCTGGGAGTTGTAGTTGTGCGTCCGATAGAGAACCATTGGATAAAGCAATGGCATTACTGTGATTGGCAGGCGCTGTGAAAAAAAAAAGACTTCCAGTCATTAAAGCAGGAGAATTACACTTACTAATTCCTGATTTGCTCATTAACCCTTATGAATATGCACTGCTTCCCCCGCCCACTCTCTCTGCCACAAACCACAGCTGCCATTAATCCCTTATATTACTTCAATTGCCACCACACCAGGGCAATCTGGATGAGCCCGGTAAAGCGCCACAATTGGCAAATTCAATGGATGCAACAATTGTGGGGTGGCTGCGGGCTGCTATTTTTAGGCTGGGGAGGGTCCAATAACCATGGACCTTCTCAGCCTGAAAATACCAGCCCGCAGCTGTCTGCTTTATCTTGGCTGGGCATTAAAATTAAGGGGGATCCCACGCCGTTTTTTAAAATTATTCATTTAAACACTTTAAAAAAAGCCGCATGGGGTCCCCTGTATTTTGATGAACAGACAAGATAACGCATACAGCTGGGGGCTGCAGCCTGTAGATGTCTACTTTATCTGAGCTGGGTATCAGTATATGGGGAACTTTGCGTCATTTTTTCCAATTATTTCTTTTTATGCTTCACTTCCTGACCCAGACATTTAGTGGGAGGGTAACCAATCACAGATGTCAGCACAGAGGGTGGGCCAGGGAAGCAGGCCTGCAACCAGTCACAGACACTGGCACAGAGGGTGGGCTGGGGAAGCAAGACTGCAACCAATCACAGACGCCAGCACAGAGGTTGGGCCGGGGAAGCAAGACTGCAACCAATCACAGATGCAGAAACAGAGAGTGGGTGGGGGAAGCAGGCCTACAACCAATCACAGATGCTGACACAGAGGTTAGGCAGGGGAAGCAGGCCTACAACCAATCACAGATGCTGGCAGAAAGTGGGCGTGGGAAGCAGGACTGCAACCAATCACAGATGCCACCACAGGTGGAGGAAGCAGTAAATATTCATGACATCTAATGAGCAGAGCCGGACGTAGTGTGATAGTGGCAGAGAAACTCAGTAAGTATAACACTCCTGCTTTAATCCCAGTAATACTCTGACAACATTATTCCCAGAAACCAAATGTAAGTCAGAAATGCGTCGAGGCATCTTCCTCATGCTGTTCCCATTCAGTTTCAACACTTTTCCATCTATTTCAGTATTTTTTTCAATTTAAGTGTTTTATTGGTTTTCATGAAAAAAAAGGACAACAAAACGGGTCATGTCATACAGATACATATTGCATAACAACTATGAGAACCAGGACCATGAGGTCCAACAGGTAAAGGAAAGAAGGGGAGAGAGGGGGCTGGAGGGCAATGCACATAGGCGCTATTGTGACAATTATCCACTACAACACCTAGAGAAGCTCCTGGCGCACAGAGTCCCCCTTCCACCCGTCTCTCACTCTCCTAAAGGAAACTTACCATAAAAGAAACTCCTAAAAAGAAAGGTCAGAAAGTAGAAAGAGAAAGGGAAGAAGACAGAAAGGGAGAAAGAGTATCGAAAGAGGGTGCCATGGGGCCTTCACCTACCCGCCATGTTTATGTAAGGAGGTAAAAGGTTCCGATCAAAAAGGGGATTTGGGTCATGTCATGGGTTTGAGCCAGATCCTGCCAAATAAGACTCCCAGTGGGACCATTTTGTGACCACAGACTCTGCGTCCCCCCGCGACTGGGCCAGGACCCTCTCCATCCGGTATATTGCATTCACCTCGTCAGTCCACTCTTCCAGGGTTGGAGAGTCTGCCTTTTTCCAGTGACGGGGTATAACCGTCTTGGCCGCCTGTAGGAGGTGTCGCAGAACAGATTTTTTGTACGCAGCCTTCGGCATAGGGAACATGTAAAGCAGAACTGCCTCAGGGTGTCTAGGCACGGTCACTCCTGAAACCTCTTTGATCGCCTCTAGCACCCCCTCCCAAAAGGACTGCAAGGCTAAGCACGACCACCATATATGCGTCATGGTGCCCCCCTGGCTTCCGCACCTCCAACAATTGTCTGGGGTCTCAGGCCACCACCGATGCAGGAGGGAAGGGACCCGATACCATCGTGATATAACTTTATAACTGGTCTCCTGGGACTTAGTAGCAGTCACCGACTTGTGTGACAAGTGGAAGCATCGCCCCCATTGTTCTCTAGAGAATGTTTGGTTGAGCTCCCCCTCCCATGCTCCGCAAAAGGGGGGGAGATCATCCAAGCCCCCAGAGACCAGCAATTTGTATATAACTGAAATGTTGTGATTCGGGGCAGTCGTTGTTGTACACATGGCCTCATAAGGGGATGGAGAGAGTGCAAGCTCGTGCGTCTGTGTGAGTGATGTAATAAAATGCTGGAGTTGGGCGTATTCGAAATTGTGGCGTAGCTTTTGGGGTTTCTCCCCCAAAATCGTAGAGAGTGGTAGTGTCCGACCCTGTGGGGCAATATGGATGAGCCGAAGAGGCGTCCGTTTAGTTCCTTCCAGGAAGCGAGTGACAGAGGCACCCGGAAGAAAATCCGGACTATCGGTCACCGGCATCAGCGGTCCATATGCACGAATCAGATCGCATTTCCTACCAGGGGCGTGTATGGTGCGCAGAGTCTGCTCGATACTGTACCCTACCACCAGTTTGCGACGGTTCAGCCGTGGCCATGTCCAAGGCAGAGTTGGCGCCGACAGAGAGCATAGATCATGGGCCAGACGCACCCATAGTTTAGACCCCTCATTATGCAACAGGTCCAGGACACGGGCATGGGCCACTGCTAGGTGATACTTTCGGCAGTCCGGCAGTCCCAGCCCTCCCGCGTCCTTTGGTCTGGTCAGAACACTACCTCGTATTCTGGGTCGGCCCTTGGCCCAGACAAACTGGATAAATAGTTGTTGAATTTTGTACCAATATGACGCGGGGATGTGGACGGGTACCGTCTGCAGAAGGTATAATAAGCGAGGCAGTACTGTCATTTTGAGGGCGCCAACCCTACCAAACCAGGACACCACCCCCTGATGCCAGGTGGCTAGATCCCTCTCTGATTTGATAAGAAATTGTTGGAAGTTAAGTGAAAACAGTTTGGACAGGTCGGATGGAATGGTGATACCCAGATATCGGATACTATTGTTTTGTGGCCACTTAAAAGGGTGTTTGGATTGTAGGCAAGAAACTAGATTTGGAGGAAGGGAGACATTCAAAGCCTCTGATTTGTCGAGGTTTATCCGGAAATTGGACCATCTTCCAAAATTATCCAACTCTGACATCAGGGATGGGAGAGCCTCAAGCGGATTAGTGAGATAAACTAAGAGGTCGTCGGCGAAAGCCGAGCATTTATATTCATGGTTCGCTATCTTGATCCCTTGGATGTCTGGGTTGGCTCGCAGGGCCGCCATGAGATGCTCCATCACTAGGATGTATAGAAGAGGGGATAAGGGGCATCCCTGTCTCGTCCCGTTATGTATGGTGACAGTGTCCGATAAGGTGCCATTGATTTTTATACGCGCCGACGGGGTGTGGTACAGTGCAAGTATTTTAGCCGTTAGGTTTGGGCCTAGCTGCAGGTGATTTAATGTTTGGGCGAGTGACTCCCATGAAATCCTGTCGAAGGCCTTCTCGGCATCTAAGGACAGGATCATCAGTGGTATCCCTCGGTTGCGAGCAAATTGAATAATATCTAGAGTTTTAAGGGTATTGTCTCTAGCCTCTCGTCCCGGGACAAACCCAACCTGGTCTAGGTGGATCAGATCCGGAAGGAGAGGATTGAGCCTGTTGGCAATAAGTTTAGCATAGCACTTAATATCTACATTGAGCAGGGAAATCGGTCTATAGCTACCGCAAACGCCCGGGTCCTTGCCTACTTTGGGAATGACTGTGATGTGCGGCGCTGTAGAGTCTGTTGGAAAGAGGGCGGTGTCTGAAATGGAATTAAAAGACTCCAACATCAGAGGCGCAAGTAGGGTCGAAAAGGATTTATAGAATTTTGCTGTTAGCCCGTCCGGACCTGGACTTTTATTGCCAGGAGCACTCTGGATAACCTGCAATAATTCTTCTATCGTGAACGGGGCCTCAAGATTTTCTAATACGGTTTTTTAAAGGGGGAAGGGGGGGCATCTGTTGAGGCGTTGGGGGATACCCTAGGAGGGGGTAGATTGTACAACCTAGAATAATAGTTATGAAAGGCATTTGAAATCTCAGGGGTAGTATGAACCAGGCCACCCGATGGGTCCTGAATATGTGGAATCAGGTTTGTTGCCCTTTTGGTACGTAACGCGTTGGCAAGCATTTTGCCTGGTTTGTCGCCGAACTCGTAGAATTTGCTCCTACCCAATTGAATAATGTGACTATATGAAGAGTCCAGTAATTTCCTAACCTCCAACCTCGCTCTTAGAAGTGCTTGGAGTGTCGAGGCCGCCAGAGCACGTTTATGGAGGAGTTCAAGTGTTGTGACTTTTTGAAGAGCGTCTTTAATGGCTTGTGCCCTACTTTTTTTAATTCGAGAGCCGTGTTTGATGAAAGTCCCACGAAGGACACATTTTAGGGCCTCCCACTTAAACACAGGCGCAGTGGTGTCTGATGCGTGGTCCCCCACAAAATTTGTGATAGAGGTGCAAATGTCTGAGGTGCAGCCTTCATCCAAAAGCAGTGACTCGTTAAGCCGCCAGGATCCTGCCGTCTTTGCCATGGAAGGAACATGCATGGAACAGAACACTGGAGCGTGATCCGACCATAGGATGTTTCCAATCCCGGTATGGGACAGCCAAGATAATACATTGTGCTGCACCAGGATATAATCCAAGCGGCTGTACGAGTCCTGCGGGTGCGAGTAAAAGCTGTAATCCCTGTCCGAGGGGTGCTGTATGCGCCACGCATCATACAGTTGGAGCTGTAATAAAGATTTTTTAACTCGTTTAATTAGTGCATAGGAGAGGCTTGACCGACCCTTGGAGTTATCCATAGCCGGATCGAGCGTGATGTTTAGGTCCCCACAGAGAACCACTGAGCCCCTAACCAAAGGGAGGGCCGAACGTACCAATCCGGCGACAAAGCAGTCTTGGTTCTGATTAGGTGCGTACGCATTAATTATAGTAAATTCCTGTCCACTAAGAGATAATGATAAGACAATATAACGTGCTGCCTCATCTATTTTAACGTCCAATACTTGGTGAGGGAGTGATTTGTGTATCCCTATCGCCACCCCCTTTGAGCGTGTCTCTGGATTGTTGGCAAAAAACCATGTGGTGTAGTATTTGTTTTTAATCTTTGGGGTGTGGTTAGTTTTAAAGTGCGTCTCCTGGAGGCAGATCAGGTGTACCTTACGCTTGTGCAGGTGATAAAGGATCTGGGCCCGTTTCTCTGGGGTGTTGAAACCCTTCACGTTGAAGGATGCAATATTCAGGTCTGCCATTTAGACAGGAATCCGGGTGCTGCAATGGAAGGGTGGCAGGTTTGCAGTTTTGGTGGACGGTCCCCATGGCGAGGTCTAGTACAGAGAAAAAAGATTAGGAAAAGGAGAGAAAAGAGGAAGGAAGACAATTCAGAGGAACAAAACAAAAGCAGAGGGAGAGCCTCCACACTTAACACTAAGCAAGTTAATACAAACAACAGGAGCATGTCCGCCGCACACCGGCGGGGCAGGGGCTTCCAACCTATTGGGGGGAGAATCTGGTCAGACATCACCAAAAGACAACTCCTTTCCAATTGAGCATGAATATAGTGAGGCAAAAAAACATTAGCATGGTACGAAACCATCGGCATCCCATATAAATCAATATCATGTACTATAGATATCTTAGAGAGGTTCCTTCAGGCGCGGTCCGGACTACCGCGGCTCAGATGTGGGCGTCTCTTGCCCCGGAATCTCTCCTCTCTCCGCGGAAGTCCCACAGATTGCCGATTTGTGGAGGGGTTCTCAAGAGGACCCGTGCGCATCCCCAAACCCCATGGGCGGAGCAGCGTGTTAGGCCACTGGGGGAGGAGAATCGGCGGCAAGCCAAGGCCCGACGTAAAAGAGGGCAAGTCCTCGGGTGTACGGAGGGTGAAGTACTTCGAGCCCTGGCGGACCGAGAGGGAGAAAGGGAATCCCCACCGGAACTGGATCTCTTTATCCTTTAAAACATCTAATAGAGGTTTGAGGGCCGCTCTTTGAGCTAGTGTGTGGCGAGAAAGGTCCGGTAAGATTCTAATAGGGGTCCCATTATAGGAGAGGTCAGCTTTTTTCCGGCTTGCCAGTAGGATCGCCTCCTTGAGAGCGTAGAAATGGACCCGGCAGATAACATCCCTTGGGTGGGGGTCCTCCGGATTGAAAGGGCGAAGTGCTCTATGAGCTCTGTCCAACTCTATTCTGACCCCTGGCGGGCGCCCGAGCAGCCTGTTGAAAATTGTGGTGAGCACCGACGGTACATCCACGGAAGCAATAGATTCTGGCAATCCTCTGACACGGAGATTATTTCTCCTATTGCGGTTCTCTAGGTCGTCCATATTTTGCTGCAGGGAGAACAATTGTTTGGCGTGTTCTGCCACTGTAGCTTGTAAGGCATGAATAGAGGTAGAGTTATTTTCTTGTATCGTGGAAACCGTATCCACTCTATCTGTTAGAGATGAGAGTTCCGCTCTGAATTGGGCAAATTCCAGTTTGCATTCCGCAACAACTTGGTTTGCTAGAGCCGCGATGTCACTTTTGGTAGGTATCGCCTGCATGAATGCCCGGAGGTCCGCCAGGGAGGCCGGCCTATCCTCACCCCCTGCAGTCGGCGAGAAGGCCACATGGGAGGTATGGAAGCTTGATTGTGGCCTGTATATTTGAGGTCTCCCCTCTCTCGGAGTTGCGATCATGATTGGGGCGTGAGGCACCATTCGAGTGTCAGGGCCCTCTGGAAGCAGGGTGGGATGCCTCTCAGGTGTGGCTGGGTGCTTGGCGGGGGGACTGTCTGCCCATGATGAGCCCGTGGACCATCTGGCTGGGGAGCTTGATGCTGCCTCCTCCCTCTGCAACACTTCTTGCATGACAGCCTCCTCTTTCTGCATGGGGGACTCCCCATCCCCCTCTCCCATATGTAGGGGGCAAGCGTCCCCAGCTCTCTGTGAGACCCCGAGCTCTGTATTTCCACCCCTATTGGGATCATAGTCTGGGGTGGAGGGGGGGGCTGGACAGACTTCAGCTATTCCCTTCTGTGACTCCGGATTTTCCATCAGGGGCAGAGGCGACTGGTGTTTCACGCATCGTCCTCCCCCTCCCTCTTGTGCGACCTGGCCGCCGCTTTTCAGCTGCTGCAGCTGCAGGGTCTGGGGCCTGCTTACCCGGTCCGTCTTGGCTGGGGAGCTGCTGCGGCGGCCATCTTGGAATGGCGCCGCCGCCGCGCCAAGCTTCTCCATCTCCGGTATGGGGGTCCCAATCGCTCCGGTCCCATTCCTCCGGGTCTGCGCTGGGGTGCCTCCCGTTTCCTCTGGTGCCCGGGTTCCACTCGCCGCCACGTCGGATTCAGCCGGATAAACTGGTCCCTGGGCAGGACGCATGGAGGCCCCAGGTTTTTCATTCCCCGGATTGGTGAGGTAAGCCTCCATAGTGGGCTGTGGGGACGTCGGGCGGGCAACAGAGCGGGACCGGGCCTTCTTGGCAGCAGTACGCACCATTTTGGTGTGGGGATGCCGGTGGATCGTGGAATTCTGCAGCGGAGCTCAGGAGCTGCACGTCTCTACACGGCCATGTCTAGCCACGCCCCCCCTATTTCAGTATTTTTACAGCCTTCTCAGACTGACTTCCAAGCTCCTCTGGAAAATGATTTGAGTTTCTCATTGTCTTGCATTGGTTTTGTTATTCGTGATGAAAAAATGAGTAGTAGAAATTATTCTGCTTGAATAATCCGAACCCAAATATTTTACTATTCGCCCATATCTAGCCATCTCCTATAGACAAAGAAGGGTTATTGGGTAAAAAAACCCAGTCATTTCTATGGAGGAGGGAAACCACCGACTTCCGCCACATATATTATGGGAAGGGGAATTCCTGGGAAACATCGGTAGACAGTTGGGGTGGCTCCCATAGACTTACAATCTTGTAAATAAACGGTGACCCAGTCTTAAAGCAATTATCTCATTACAGATATTTAAGGTATATCCACATTGTATGTCACTGATAAATGCACCTGCAACACTCTTTGAAACAGGTGCCTACACTCCTCCTATATTGCATGGCCCCTTCCACGAGAGAGCCATCACAGTTCTCCCTTTTCCCTTCTATAGATATCCTAAAAACAAATTCCTCTACATAATATTATTATTAGTATCAAGGGAGAATAAACATCCTTTATGAAAGGGGCTACAAGTCCTTTACAATTCCCTTTATACCCCCTGATGAAGCACATTGTGCGAAACTCATGTCATGAATTTATCAATTTGTGCTCATCTGTTTTTTTCCTAGATTTTATTATTTTTTTCAATTATTCCCATTGTTTGTAGACTTTCCTTGGCATAGGACTCTTGAACCTAACTTTATAAATGTTGCAAATTTTGCAGGTAGGTCCATTCACTTCACTTGGGCTGAATCGCAGTGCCAGAAACAGCTGCCCACCCAAGTGAGCTAAAATGTCTGTGTAAACAATGAAGGGTTGGGAAGGGTCTACGTGGATGGTGCCTGACACAGGGACACTCCCTTTGTTGATTTTTTTTAGGTAATGCGCCACCTCCTTTGACCTTGCACTAAACACAATTTTGGAAGATTCCTTTAAACAAGCTCCAAATTCCACTTGAGTTACACTGCGCAGACGTCAGACACATGGCCTCAGCATTTTACGGTAATTTGACTTTGATCTGAAAGATTCTAAAAGCGAATCATCGACTCCAGAAGTTTTTAGGACAAAGACTTTTTTTGCAAATCGTGAATAACGAAACTTTCTAACACCCCGGCAAGATCTTTTAAGGACAAAGTTGTCTCTTACGTTGGAAATGTGAGAGGATGGGGCAGTACTAAATGTACCCCGTTTAATATTTATGTCTTGGCAATTTATCTCTTAGATAAAAAGTAAGAAATATATACTGTGTGTATATATATATATATGTATATACATATATATACTAGCTGTAGTACATGGGCGTTGCCCGGGATAGTAACTGCCTCTCTGTCTCTCTCCCAGTCTCTGTCTGTCTGTCTCTCTGTCTGTCTCTTTCCTTGTTTGTCTGTTTCTATCTCTCTGTCTGTATTTGTATCAGTCTGTGTCACTATCTCTGTGTATGTGTCTGTCTGTCTCTCTCTACCTTTGTGTCTGTCTGTCTGTCTCTATCTCTGTCTCTATGTGTGTGTCTGTCTATCTCTTTCCCTGTCTGTCTCTTTCCAGGTCTGTCTCATTCCAGGTCTGTCTCTTTCCAGGTCTGTCTCTTTCCAGGTCTGTCTCCCCATTTCTTTCACTGTCTGTCTTTGTCCATCTCTTTTTCTGTGTCTTTTCCTATCTGTCTCTTTCCCTGTCTGCCTGTCTCTGTCTATCTCTTTCCTTGTCTGTCTCTATTTCTCTGTCTCTTTCCCCGTCTGTCTCTATCAAGGTCTGTCTCTTTCCCCATCTGTCTCTTTCCAGGTCTGTTTCTTTCCAGGTCTGTCTCTTTCCCCGTCTGTCTCTTTCCAGGTCTGTCTCTTTCCCCGTCTTTCTCCCCATCTCTTTCACTGTCTGTCTTTGTCCATCGCTTTGTCTGTGTCTTTTCCTGTCTCTTTCCCTGTCCTCCTGTCTCTGTCTGTCTCTTTCCCTGTCTGTCTCTATCAAGGTCTGTCTCTTTTCCCATCTGTCTCTTTCCAAGTCTGTTTCTTTCCAGGTCTGTCTCTGTCTGTCTCTATCTCTCTGTCTATTTCCCTTTCTGTCTCTGTCTGTCTGTCTCTCTCTGTCTCTCTCTATCCGTCTCCCCACCGACATCATATTACCTCACACATAAGCTTCTTATACTAACACTGTCCTTTCTTCCTATAGCAACCACTCACAGCTGCTATTAATAACCTGTAGTTCCAGGCTCCATTCACTTTAATGGAGGCAGCTTTTTCGAGAGTAACTGTAAAGTGCAGGGGTTAAATTTTCCTGTCAAAACATAGTCAATGACGTTCCCTGGGTCACATGAGGCGTCTGTGCAAAATTTCGTGATTGTAAATGCGACGGTGTGGATTCCCTTAGCGGACATACACACATACATACATACACACACACACACAGACATACACTCTGCATTATATATATACAGTTAGGTCCAGACATATTTGGACAGTGACACAATTTTCGCGAGTTGGGCTCTGCATGCCACCACATTGGATTTGAAATGAAACCTCTACAACAGAATTCAAGTGCAGATTGTAACGTTTAATTTGAAGGTTTGAACAAAAATATCTGATAGAAATTGTAGGAATTGTCACATTTCTTTACAAACACTCCACATTTTAGGAGGTCAAAAGTAATTGGACAAATAAACCAAACCCAAACAAAATATTTTTATTTTCAATATTTTGTTGCGAATCCTTTGGAGGCAATCACTGCCTTAAGTCTGGAACCCATGGACATCACCAAACGCTGGGTTTCCTCCTTCTTAATGCTTTGCCAGGCCTTTACAGCCGCAGCCTTCAGGTCTTGCTTGTTTGTGGGTCTTTCCGTCTTAAGTCTGGATTTGAGCAAGTGAAATGCATGCTCAATTGGGTTAAGATCTGGTGATTGACTTGGCCATTGCAGAATGTTCCACTTTTTTGCACTCATGAACTCCTGGGTAGCTTTGGCTGTATGCTTGGGGTCATTGTCCATCTGTACTATGAAGCGCCGTCCGATCAACTTTGCGGCATTTGGCTGAATCTGGGCTGAAAGTATATCCCGGTACACTTCAGAATTCATCCGGCTACTCTTGTCTGCTGTTATGTCATCAATAAACACAAGTGACCCAGTGCCATTGAAAGCCATGCATGCCCATGCCATCACGTTGCCTCCACCATGTTTTACAGAGGATGTGGTGTGCCTTGGATCATGTGCCGTTCCCTTTCTTCTCCAAACTTTTTTCTTCCCATCATTCTGGTACAGGTTGATCTTTGTCTCATCTGTCCATAGAATACTTTTCCAGAACTGAGCTGGCTTCATGAGGTGTTTTTCAGCAAATGTAACTCTGGCCTGTCTATTTTTGGAATTGATTAATGGTTTGCATCTAGATGTGAACCCTTTGTATTTACTTTCATGGAGTCTTCTCTTTGCTGTTGACTTAGAGACAGATACACCTACTTCACTGAGAGTGTTCTGGACTTCAGTTGATGTTGTGAACGGGTTCTTCTTCACCAAAGAAAGTATGCGGCGATCATCCACCACTGTTGTCATCCGTGGACGCCCAGGCCTTTTTGAGTTCCCAAGCTCACCAGTCAATTCCTTTTTTCTCAGAATGTACCCGACTGTTGATTTTGCTACTCCAAGCATGTCTGCTATCTCTCTGATGGATTTTTTCTTTTTTTTCAGCCTCAGGATGTTCTGCTTCACCTCAATTGAGAGTTCCTTAGACCGCATGTTGTCTGGTCACAGCAACAGCTTCCAAATGCAAAACCACACACCTGTAATCAACCCCAGACCTTTTAACTACTTCATTGATTACATGTTAACGAGGGAGATGCCTTCAGAGTTAATTGCAGCCCTTAGAGTCCCTTGTCCAATTACTTTTGGTCCCTTGAAAAAGAGGAGGCTATGCATTACAGAGCTATGATTCCTAAACCCTTTCTCCGATTTGGATGTGAAAACTCTCATATTGCAGCTGGGAGTGTGCACTTTCAGCCCATATTATATATATAATTGTATTTCTGAACATGTTTTTGTAAACAGCTAAAATAACAAAACTTGTGTCACTGTCCAAATATTTCTGGCCCTGTATATATATATATATATATATATATATATACTCTGTGTATATATATATATATATATAATGTTCCCGGTAAATCAATAAAATAAGGCAATCGTGTTTTAAAATTTCGGAGGTGCATTGCCGATACCTCATTCTCTGACAAACTGTCATCTATATTTCCACGTTCCGGAATATTGTAATTATGTTATTTATGGAAAGAACATTAGCTTTTCATTGCAAATACTATATGTATACACTAGAAGGTGGCCCGATTCTACGCATCGGGTATTCTAGAATTTACGTATTGTGTAGTTCATGTATGATTTTTGTTATATATATAGATGTTGTTGTGTGTAGTTACCAAGTGTTTGTGTAGGGCGCTGTACATGTTCTGAGTGTCGCGGGGGGTGAGAGCGGTGTTGTATGTGTGTTGCGTGTGTTGCGTTGTTTGTGGAGCGCTGTGTGTCTGTAGCGTTTGTGTGTGTGTGTTGTGCGGTTTGTGTGGGTGTGGTGTGTTTTGGGGGGAGGTATGTTTTGAGCAATGTGTGTGTTGTGCAGTATGTGCGTATATTTGTGTGTGCAGCGTTGTCTGTGTGTGTGGGTGTCTGTGTAGGGCGTTGTTTGTGATTCCTAGTGTGTGTGTGTTGTGCAGTGCGCGTGTGTGTGTGTGTTGGGGGGAGGTGTGCACCTCCCATCGTGCTCCATCCCCCATGCTGCGCACCCCCCATCGTGCTGCATCCCCCATGCTGCGCACTCCCAAACGTGCTCCATCCGCCATGCTGCGCACTCCCAAACGTGGTCCATCCGCCATGCTGCGCACTCCCAAACGTGCTCCATCCGCCATACTGCGCACTCCCCATCGTGCTGCATCCCCCATGCTGCGCACTCCCAAACGTGCTCCATCCGCCATGCTGCGCACTCCCCATCGTGCTCTATCCGCCATGCTGCACACTCCCAAACGTGCTCCATCCGCCATGCTGCGCACTCCCAAACGTGCTCCATCCGCCATGCTGCGCACCCCCTATCATGCTCCATCCGCCATGCTGCGCACTCCCAAACGTGCTCCACCCGCCATGCTGCGCACTCCCAAACGTGCTCCATCCGCCATGCTGCGCACTCCCAAACGTGCTCCATCCGCCATGCTGCGCACTCCCAAACGTGGTCCATCCGCCATGCTGCGCACTCCCAAACGTGCTCCATCCGCCATGCTGCGCACTCCCAAACGTGCTCCATCCGCCATACTGCGCACTCCCCATCGTGCACCATCCGGCATGCTGCGCACTCCCAAACGTGCTCCATCCGCCATGCTGCGCACTCCCAAACGTGCTCCATCCGCCATGCTGCGCACTTCCAAACGTGCTCCATCCGCCATGCTGCGCACTCCCAAACGTGCTCCATCCGCCATGCTGCGCGCTCCCAAACGTGGTCCATCCGCCATGCTGCGCACTCCCAAACGTGCTCCATCCGCCATGCTGCGCACTCCGAAACGTGCTCCATCCGCCATACTGCGCACTCCCAAACGTGCTCCATCCGCCATACTGCGCACTCCCCATCGTGCTCTATCCGCCATGCTGCACACTCCCAAACGTGCTCCATCCGCCATGCTGCGCACTCCCAAACGTGCTCCATCCGCCATGCTGCGCACCCCCTATCATGCTCCATCCGCCATGCTGCGCACTCCCAAACGTGCTCCACCCGCCATGCTGCGCACTCCCAAACGTGCTCCATCCGCCATGCTGCGCACTCCCAAACGTGCTCCATCCGCCATGCTGCGCACTCCCAAACGTGGTCCATCCGCCATGCTGCGCACTCCCAAACGTCCTCCATCCGCCATGCTGCGCACTCCCAAACGTGCTCCATCCGCCATACTGCGCACTCCCAAACGTGCTCCATCCGGCATGCTGCGCACTCCCAAACGTGCTCCATCCGCCATGCTGCGCACTCCCAAACGTGCTCCATCCGCCATGCTGCGCACTTCCAAACGTGCTCCATCCGCCATGCTGCGCACTCCCAAATGTGCTCCATCCGCCATGCTGCGCGCTCCCAAACGTGGTCCATCCGCCATGCTGCGCACTCCCAAACGTGCTCCATCCGCCATGCTGCGCACTCCGAAACGTGCTCCATCCGCCATACTGCGCACTCCCAAACGTGCTCCATCCGCCATACTGCGCACTCCCCATCGTGCACCATCCGGCATGCTGCGCACTCCCAAACATGCTCCATCCGTCATGCTGCGCACTCCCAAACGTGCTCCATCCGTCATGCTGCGCACTCCCAAACGTGCTCCATCCGCCATGCTGCGCACTCCCAAACGTGCTCCATCCGCCATGCTGCGCACCCCCCATCATGCTCCATCCGCTTAGGAGTGCGCAGCATGCCGGATGGTGCACGATGGGGAGTGCGCAGTATGGCGGATGGAGCACGTTTGGGAGTGCGCAGCATGGCGGATGGAGCACGTTTGGGAGTGCGCAGCATGGCGGATGGACCACGTTTGGGAGTGCGCAGCATGGCGGATGGACCACGTTTGGGAGTGCGCAGCATGGCGGATGGACCACGTTTGGGAGTGCGCAGCATGGGGGATGCAGCACGATGGGGAGTGCGCAGTATGGCGGATGGAGCACGTTTGCTCAGCCTCTCTCCTTCCAGCCTCCCTCAGCATCAGCCCCCCCCTCCCAGCCTTCCCCAAGATCAGCCTCTCTGCTCCCAGCCTCCTCCAGCACGCCGTGCTCCTCTGCCGACACTCACCCACACAACCGATCGCATCCACTCACCCACACAACCGATCGCATCCACTCACCCACACAACCGATCGCATCCACTCACCCACACAACCGATCGCATCCACTCACACACACAACCGATCGCATCCACTCACACACACACCCGATCGCATCCACTCACACACACACCCGATCGCATCCACTCACACACACACCCGATCGCATACACTCACACACACAGACACTGACGATATTGCACATACGCGCTGATACTCACAACATCCGGGGATATCACATGCTTCTGGCCATGTGATCCTCCGTCAGGTCCTGGAAGCTCACAGCACAATATCGCCGCCGAGAAGCAAGCGATATCCCAGGATGTTGTGAGTATGTGGATGCGATGTGATGTGTGTATGTGAGTGAGTGTGATCTGATTTGTGTGTGTGTGTGTGTGTGTGCTGTTATGTTATGTATGTTCTGCAGCTGCAGGACCTTGATGTGTGGATGCGATGTGATGTGTGTGTGAGTGTGAGCCGGTGTACACTGGTAACTATGATACACATCGGGTAACTAAGGGACCTTAGTTACCCGATGTGTATAATGGTTACCAGCTTTCACGGCCTCCGTTAAGATCCCAGCATCGCAAGGTTATGTCTGGCGCTGCCGGGATCCTGACGGAGCCGGTGTAGAAGCAAGCGATATCCCAGCATGTTGTGAGTGTGTGGATGTGATGTGTGAGAGTGAGTGTGAGAGTGAGTGTGATCTGATGTGTGTGTGTACTCACCTGGGAATCGGAGCCCCGTGTCAGTTGGGCCACAGCGAGCGTGCATTGCGTGAGGGGGCGGGGCCTGCAGAGAGCCGGGGCGAGAGGCCAATCCGTGTGGGGGGGCGGGGCCATGGCGAGCCCAGCGGCCAATCAGCTTTGTGTCACCGTAAGGACACAATTTCGGAGCATGACAGACAGACAGACAGATAGACAGACAGACAGACAGACAGACAGAATAAGGCAATTATATATATAGATAGTACTGTCAGGGGTGTACATAGAATCCCCTTTCATGGCCTCCATAAAGTATAATGCCCCACAAACACAATATGATACCCCCACAGTAAATTCTTACACAATACCCTCTACACGCATAGTTTGATGACCCTACATTATGCCCCACCCTGCAAAATATACCACTACAGTGACCCCAATACAGTATGATGGCTCTGACACAGCCCTCCATACAGTATATTTTCCATTACACAACCCTCCACACAGTATGTTGGACCCTCCACAATATATTGGCCCGCACACAGTATAATGGCCCCCACTAGCCCTCAAAACAATATAATGGCCTCTACATAGCCCTCCAATGGCAATCACATAGCCCTCCAAGCAGTATAATGGCCCCCACATAGCCCTCCAAGCAGTATAATGGCCCGCCATATAGCCATCCAAGCAGTATAATGGCCCCCACATTGCCCTCCAAGCAGTACAATGGCCCCCACATTGCCGTCCCAGAAGTATAATGGCACCCACATACCCCTCCAAGCAGTATAAATGCCCCCACATAGCCCTCCAAGCAGTATAATGGCCCATACATAGCCCTCCAAGCAGTATAATGGCCCCCACATAGTCCTCCAAACAGTATAATGGCCCCGATATAACCCTCCAAGCAATGTAATGGCTGCCACATAGCCCTTCAAACAGTATAATGGCCACCACATAGCCCTCCAAACAGTATAATGGTCCCACATAGCCCTCCAAGCAGTATAATGGCCCCCACATAGCCCTCCAAGCAGTATAATGGCCCCCACATAGCTCTTCAAGCAGTATAATGGCCCCCATATAAAACTCCAAACAGTATAATGGCCCCCACATAGCCCTCCAAACAGTATAATGGCCCCTACATTGCCATCCAAGAAGTATAATGGCCCCATATAGCCATGCAATTTAAAAAAAACCAAAACCTCATGTCTTCTCGGTCTCCCACCGTCACCCCCCCCGCGCTCAGATTTCACAGCTCAGACATGCAAGGAGAATGATGGAGGTGATAGCACAATTCTTCCATCATTGCTTTCAACTTTATCAGCATCTCCCAACTCATGCGCCCCATAGCGGCCTATGGTCTGTTTGTATTGGCGGGCACTGTGTACTACATTACCCACACAAGTGATCGCCAACCCATAACTCTCCGGTCATTGGAAAACCGCAACCTTGTATATGATACAGGAAAATAAAAAGTCAAACACCTATTAATCATACCTAAAGCATCACCTATTGGGACTTTACATATAATAGTGTTGGGGGATAGTTTATTATGGGATGCCATCAGAGGACCCAGTGGTCATATGGCATTGAAGGCTGAACATAGTCGGGGGTGGCAGGATGGCACGCAGAGTATAGCAGATATTTCCTAAAATATGATCTTCACCAACTTCTCCGTCTGATTTATGACCACAGACCACATCAAAGTTAAATGTGCTCCGAAACAAAGAGCTGTAAAAGCAAAACGGTGCAAAATAATAAATGAAACTCTATATTGTATCACAGCGTCGGATCCTCAGGGTTGTCCCATGAAAAGATATAAAAAATATTTCTAAAATGTGAGGGGTGTACTCACTTTTGTTATATACATTATGTCTTTGTTGGGACATCATTGCTGCTGCAGGAAGCAGAGACCATGGAGGATTAGGGAGTGGAGTCGGATCGCTATTTTTTGCTTTTTCTATTACTTTATACCATCCTGAATCTGTGGAGTGAGCAACCGCTTTACGCTTCCAATACATTTGTCTTCTTGTGATAGTTCTTTATTCGTTAACACTATTTTGTTGGCGCAGCAATTACTTGTGACAACTGCCGACCACAATGTAATCTTACTGTCAGAGGAAACACTAGACCATTGTACCTTCATTATAAGTTCTAGTTAATACTGGTACCATTTGTACCATTTTTTTTACTTGGGAATTTCCAAACCAAAACGGTGTCAACCAGCCCACCCATGCTCCAGACAAAGATATGGATTATGTGCAATTTACAGGTCAGTTGCAAGGTTTGATAATGCAGGGTGGGGTTGCTGCCAAAATAAATAGCAACGTAAGAGGAAATTTTCTATGAAACAGCTTGCTTTGGACTTTTCACTGGAATTTTTCAATTTAAACTGATTACCCCCTACAATGGCCACTGTTCCACTGATTCTGGAACAGTTTTTCTTTTTCTTCTGCGCCCCTCTGTTCCAAAGTTATGCCCCTTTGTAATAATGCTGCAAATCTTTCCTTCCACTAACTGGGCGTGTACCACAGAACTTCTCTGCTTGCTCTCTTCTGATACTGACGAATCAAAACATGGCCACGCCCACAAGCAGTTATGTGGTATGCATCCAGTTGGCTGAAGAGAAAATTTGCACTATCACTATCGGGGGGCATAACTTTGCAACGGAAGGACGCAGAAGAAAAAGAAAAACTGTTCCCGAATCAGTGGATCAGTGACAATCGGACGAAGTACTTAGTTTAATTGAAAAAAATCCAGTGAAAAGTCCTCTTTAAGTAGTTTTCAAGCTAAAAAAAATATAGAGATTCACAACTTACTTATATACTTGCATCTTTTAAGGTTCCCTGATCTCCCCGATATCCATGTTGATCTAGAGGTCAACAGCTAAAATCTGTCTTGGGTAAAAAAATGAGAGAGCTTCCTGTGCTGTCTGTGGAGGGCTGGCTAACTGCTGATGTCAATGGCCAAGCCAGCCCCCTTTTTGTCTAGGCATTAACCTGTAGCTTTTGAAATTAACAATTATCTATCCTTATTATACTAACCTATCCTTTGCCAACCCCACTTTCATCCTCCAACTATATTGCAGGTTTTGTACAAATCGAATCCCCAAAAATTTGGGATTCTGACAAATCTGAACACTCTAAGAAATTCATAAAGAATTTGATTCATTAGGAAATTATTTGCTCTGAGGTCATCAACATAATCAACCTTTCCATGGAAAGTCCCCTTTGTGGTATCTCTTCCATATAGTTTCATACAAGTATACGAATAAGCCCGCCAAACAGTGCTTAGTTATAAGCGCCATACAGTACAGTACTTGACTAATAAGTTCATATATTGATTAAATAAAACTTCCATACATTTGGCGTTAATAACAAAGCTATATAGTGTTACTACCATCATACATTCCCAAATAATTCACCGTATAGAGCAACTAATACTGCCATACTGTACTCAAGCCATAATATACAGCCATATAATTCATAATCTAACACCAATCAACAAAAAACTGCATCTCCAAATAGAACATAGCAAGTGTGAACAGGTGCCAGCTGCTATAACTACCAAAACACAAACAAAAGAATACAGCAGTACACGGTAAGTGCCAAGACATATGCAAACATAGAATATATGACATTTAAAAAGTATTATTGCTATATAGAATATACTTAGAAAAATGAAAGTTCTTATTGCAAAAATTGTCCAATACAAGTGAGCCCATTCACCACGACAAGGTGACCTTTCTTTGATGGGATCCTATCCTATTTCATGCCTGCCCTGGGCTAAAAGTCAACAAATATATAGGCAGGTAGGATATGAAACTAATTAAAACCACCCTGGGGCTGATGGGAGGAGAATACAGTAAGAATAGGAGGCTGTCTACACCTCCAATATATAATGAAAAAAGAAAAAAAACTGTAATTCGAAATAGAAGATAGCAAGTGTGAACAGGTGCCAGCTGCTATATCTACACAAAACACAAACAAAAGAATACAGCAGCACTCTGTAAGCGCAAACCTATATGCAAACAAAGAATATATGAAATTTAAAATGCATTAATACTATATAGAATATACTTAGTGCATAAGTTGTCCAATTCTTGTGAGCCCATCAACCGCGGCAAGGTGACTTTTCTTTGATGGGACCCTATCATATTTCATGCCTCTACTGGACTAAACGTTTACGAATATATGGGCAGATAGGAATAGGAGGCTGTCTATACCTCCAATA
Source organism: Anomaloglossus baeobatrachus (assembly GCF_048569485.1). NCBI lineage: Eukaryota > Metazoa > Chordata > Amphibia > Anura > Aromobatidae > Anomaloglossus > Anomaloglossus baeobatrachus. Next base: position 25,016,497 of record NC_134360.1, read on the forward strand.
TATATCTCCAAATAGAACATAGCTGGTGTGAACAGGTGCCAGCTGCTTTAACTACACAAAACACAAACAAAAGAATACAGCAGCACTCTGTAAGCCCCAAGACATATGCAAACATAGAATATATGAAATTTAAAATGCATTATTGCGATATAGAATATACTTGGAAAAATTAAGGTACTTAGTGCATAAGTTGTTCAATTCATGTGAGCCCATCTACCGCGGCAAGGTGACCTTTCTTTGATGGGACCTCTCCTGAATTAAAAATCTACCTATGTATGGGCAGATAGGAAGAGGAGGCTCTCAATAACTCCAATATATACTGAATAAAAACCCCCAAAAAACTGCATCTCAAAATAGAACATAGCAAGTGTGAACAAGTGCAAGCTGCAATAACGACATGAAACACAAACAAAAAAATACATCAGCATTCTTTAAATGCAAAGACATATGCAAACAGAATATATGACATTTAAAATGCATTATTGCTATATAGAATATACTTAAAAAATGAAGGTACTTAGTGCATAAGTTTGCCACATCATGTGAGCCCATCACCCGCGGCAAGGTGACCTTTTTTTGATGGGACCCTATCCTATTTCATGTCTCTACTAGACGAAAAGTCTACAGATATGTGGGCAGCTAGGCATAGGAGGCTGTCTATACCTCCAATATATACTGAAAACCCCCCAAAACTCCATCTTGAAATAGAACATAACAAGTGTGAACAGGTGCCAGCAGCTACAACTACACAAAACAAAAACAAAAGAATACAGCAGCACTCTAAGCACAGCAACACAGAATATATAATCTAACACTAATGTCTGAAAAACGTTTTGCTATATGATTAATAATGACTTATAATAACTTTGCGGTGGTCTCAGTCCTCGGCTGCAAGATTATCTGTGGTGCCGGCTTCAGCAGGGCAGGCTTTGTAATTAAAAAAATAAAAAACATTTCAAAAATTGTTAAGGATGAATGTTAAGCATGCAAATCATGTAAATAGGAACAGTTGGTGGCACAGCAAGAAAAAAAAAAATCAAACCGGCCGCCTGTCTGTTCTCCGTACACACAGAAGCTTAGAAGTAACTCAAGAACTAAAGCGTCCATTAAGGCAGATGTACAGTCAGCGTCTGATGCATGCATTGCTCGCTATGCCTCGGGCCCGTCTTATCTGCAGAGATCATAGGTCTACAGGTATCGTCATTACTACATATATCCCACTGGATGCCGACAGATAGGGAAAATAATTATGTCATTTGCCAAGACTAGACTAATGACTATATGTAGCTTAAGGGCGAAGACAAACCTCAGACTGTTACCTTTTCAGATCACTGAAGTACAAAATATTTGGAAACTTGAAAAAAGTTGACTTAACACTTTCTTGAAAGGACTTTGTACTTGGACCATAATCAAAATGTTAAACAAGTGGGGCGGTCCGATTCCGCAAGTGAACATTTTTAATTGATCTACTACTCTATAAACAAAAATATAATTAGTAACTATCACATGTGGAACTTAAAGGTGTTAAAGAATTGATGTTCTACCCATAGGATAGGTCATCAATATGAGTCCAACATTCGACACCGCCATCGAACAGCTAATAAACAATGTAAGGGGCTGCTGGTTTTCGCCCCATACATTGCTTATAGCCATCCGCTGATAGACCAGATGTCAACCCATCGATGGGGGCTGCCATTTGTAGGACCTCCACCATTTTCATATTGGCTTATCGGTCATACATTGTTAAGTCTTGGACAATTTCTTTAAGGTTCCTTAGCTCCTAATCAAAATCTATATCAAGGGTCTGATCTCCACTGACTTGGCACGAGGGTGATGAGGATCCTGAAGAGAGGATCCCCCCTCTATTAATATAGAAAAGGGCGAATTAAAATAAGTTTTCCAAACTGGGTAACTCCTCAAAGAATAATAATCCGAAAAACATTAACAATCTAGAGAAAGGATGACCAGAAGAGTTTAAGCAAAATGTATAGGACTCTGGTCCAGCCGCACATGTGGACAACCTCCTCTTCTGGTGGTCTGCTGTGATGTCATGAGTGTGAAGGGGGTGGACTGCCCCTGTACCGGTCACACTCTGTATTCTATGTGTTATACCAATTGTATAGTATATGTTAATATGTACTACTGCTGGCTAGGTGCAGGTTCCAGGTGCAGTAGAGCAGGACTATAATTTCGTGGTTGGGCAGGGTTTGCAGCGGAGTGGATGAGACAGGGTTAAGGGGGAAGTACCAGATGCGGGAAGGAGGACACTAGTGAGGCCTCAAGAGAGTTCAGGACAGCTTAGAGTCCAAGTGAGAGAAGACATGGCCTCGGTGCTATTGCTGGTCAGGGAACCCTGAAGTAACCTCAAGAGGTCCGTAGCCTACAGCTCACCCTAGCGTGCTTAAAGTGTTATCCAGCTAGAGATCTGTTGGGGACCAGCAGTGGATGCAGGAGTGAGGAAGAGGGGGATAGGAGACACGGACCTTGGAGCTTGAGGACGAGGGGGGGGGGGGGACAGGTCAAGAAGCAGCACCCCATACTGAGCGAAAGAAAAGGTGGTCAGACTTACTGTTGTGAAGAATAAAAGTGAACAATGCTGGTTGGACAAGTGAACTCCAGTGTTGCATGTGTTACTGTCTACGACAATGACTGCCAACGGGGTGATGGACACCGGCCTGAAGAAACCAGTGTCATGCACCCCACCTGAAGTCACATCCACTCACAGGGTCTGCTTGGCGAATGAGTGTGGTGTGTGAGTGGCCTGGCGCCCCCCTGTTTTAAGTTTGTCATGTGCAATGATGATATCATACCGGGCCTACAAATCACAAGAGGCACCGGGATGCCTGTTAGTAGAAGGAGATTTGGAGCGTTCTGGTCCGGAAGCTACAGACTGCTAACATAGCCATTGGATCAGGGTCCTACAAATGTCTTTGTTCAAGTCTTTTGGACAGTGTATAGGTCTGTACCTAAGTGTCTCTATCCAAATCTTAAAGTGGAGAATTTTGTTATTCTTTATCCGTTACAGTTTCAAGTTGTGGAACATGTTGTGCTGATTGGACTAGCGGTGTAGTCAAGAATGATCAGGAAAGTCTCATGGCTGCAAATGTATAACTTTGCTCAGATTGTTCTGGACCTCTGTTATGTCTCCTGAATCACATCACCCGAAGGGGCTGCTAGTCTGGTCGGATCATGTAATGTGGAGCATGTGCTGGCGTCGGGCCCAGTTACTATGTGTAATAGTTCTTTGTGAACGCCAATAAGAAATACAACCAAGATCTAGAACTATCTTACAATACCAATGGATTTTCCCAAGAAAAGCACTCAGCTACAACCTTATTATTTACACAAACGAACCTTACACTAACCCATGTCCACCCTTGTCCATAAATATTTCATCTTATCCAGGAGTCGGAGGTCCCGGAAGATCCTTGTCTGCAGCAGTAAGAATTTATTACCGTGGATAAGGCTGATCGAAGTGTTTCTAACCCCAATGCACCTCATATAATAAGTCTCCTAAAGGATGTTGTAGCCATGTGTGACCTGTAGACACTGGTGGTCATCCCCAAGAGAGATCAGAAGAAATCAGCTAAGATGTGTGCTGGCTGCAGTGGGTCTGAATCACAAGACACATACCGTATACGCAGTCATGGCCGAAAGTGTTGGCACCCTTGAAATTGTTCCAGAAAATTATTTCAATTACATGTTTTGTTATACTCATGTTTATTTCCTTTGTGTGTATTGGAACAACACAAAAACACTGAGGAAAGAAAGGCAAATTGGATGTAATTTCCCACAAAACTCCAAAAATTGTCAGGACAAAATTGTTTGCACCCTCATTTTAATATTTGGTTGCACGCCCTTAGCTCTTTGGAATAAATAACTGCAATCAGTTTCTTCCTATAACCGTCCACAAGCTTCTTACTCCTCTCACCTGGAATTTTGGACTCTTCTTTATAAATTGCTCCGGGTCTCATATTTCATGGCGTCTTCTCTTCTCTTCTCTGTTCCCAACAGCAATTTTCAGATCTCTCCACAGGTGCCAGTGAGATTTAGATATGGACTCATTGCGGCCTCTTCAGAACTCTCCAGCGCTTTGTTACCATCCATTTCTGGGGCTTTTTGTTTGGGGTCATTGTCCTACTGGAAGACCCATGACCTAGGACGCAAACTCAACTTTCTGACACTGGGCACTACATTGTGACCTAAATCCTTTGGTAATGTTCAGATTTCATGATGTCTTGCACACAGTCGAGGCCCCCAGGCAACAAGACAGCCCCAAAAACATCTCTGACCTCCATCATGTGTGACTGTAGGTCCTGTGTTCTTTTCTTTGCAGGCCTCATTCTGGTTTTCGGTAAACAGTAGAATGATGTGCTTTACCAAAAAGTTCTATCTTGGTCTCATCTGTCCACAAGACTCTTTCCCAGAAGGATTTTGGTTGCTCATGTACTTTTTGGCAAACTACAGTCTCTTTTTTTATGTCTGTGTCAGCAGTGGGGTCCTCCTGCGTCAGAAGCATGTCCGAAACATGGCTATGTGTTCACAGACTCTATGCATCTCAGGGATGTTTGTGCTTTGAATTTGTTTTTACCCTTCTTGCATTGGCGATTGTTTTTTAAGATATTGAAATAAAAAAATCGATTTTAGAAGACCGGACGCTGGAGATTTTTTTCTTTATATACCTGTGCTGGAATCTCACTGGATCTGTGACGGCTGCTCTTCTAAAGGTCTGGTGAGCTGACTACACCTATTTTTCTATTTACCTCTTGGGTCTCCTCTATGGCGTTTCATTTCATTCATTTGTGGATGGATAGTTTGCACTGATGCCCCTGAGCCTGCAGGACAGCTTGAATTTGTTTAGAACTTATTTGAGGCTTATCCACTATCTTGACTATCCTTTGTTACAACCTTTCATCAATTTTTCTCTGCCGTCCACATCCAAGGAGATTAGCTACAGTGCCATGGGTTGTAAACTTGTTGATTATGTTGCACATCATGGACAAAGGAACATCAAGATCTCTGGAGATGAGATTGTTGGTATTTCACAGCAATTTTGGTTCTCAAGTCCTTAGACAGTTCTCATCTCCTCTTTCTGTTCTTTTTTTGTACACACTACATCCGATAACATTGATTTTATCCCTATTGGAAGCCATTCAAACACTTAAAGCATCTTATAACCTATCCTTACCAAATTGGGTTTAAGTTTAATGTATCAACACTTGTTTAATGGAAGTTTCTATAGCCTATAGGATTTCATGAAAGAGTCCATACACAGTTACATATGTAATGTAGTCATTGTATAGACACAGCCCAGCATTTGGGTAACGTCATTCTCCATATAGAGGATTAAAAGGTATTTTCCAAAAAGCAGGGGTTGTGCATACATATCCCCTCAGCATTGCATGCCAAAAGTAGGATTAATAATTTTGATGGCGACTGGAATGATGGATGCACACATTAGAAATCTATAGCTATTCTCATCATGTCAAGGTCCATTTGCAGTTCAGATAAGGCAGAGCATATAGGCATAGCGATCTACACGATGACGGCTCTGCACACTTGTAGATAAGGCGCTGGTTAATGGATGGAGGTATTTTATCAGCTTGTTCTAACAGGATCAAATGCTTTAGTGCTGGTTGTCTGTAAAACATGAAATTAATGCAACCTGTGAGAAGAGTTTTAAATCCCATCTCTGTGCTGGAGGCCAAGAGGTTATCTGATGGTACATTACACTCGGGATCATCGGATCTACTCCTAGAAAAGTAATATGAAAAATGAAGTGCAAGCTTCAATGGGACTTTTATGTCTCACCTGTTGATCTGGATCCTCGAAACTTTTGGTCCGGACAGTTCCGAAGCAGCAAAAACAGAAAGCGGGTGTACAAAAGAACAGTGGAGGTAGATGCAGCAGAACTTGTGGAACAGATGATGAAGCAAAGGGGAAATAACAGTGACGCACCCACGGGGCCCGGGGTTTTACTTGTCACCGGGCCGGTGGTGTAGGAGAGGGATGTCGCGGTGGCCTGGCCCAGTTTCGTGGTACCGTCGGTGTCAATAAAAGATGAAGGGTTTGGGGATACTGGGAGTAGTTGTCTCGTGACGCCACCTGTGGTATGCGGCTATGAGGGAAGCCGTCGCTGCGGAGGTTCCTTCTCCTTCTGGGGCGGATGGTAACGAAGCACGAGTGTTGCAGCTCTATGCAGGTAGAGCTAGATCCCAGGGAGGATGATAGAGGTGGTATTAATCTATGGTGTTGTAACGTTGGGGGGCAGGACTGAGGACGCTGATAATAACTGGACAACACAGGGCTGTAGTTTCCTTTACCTGGCAGTTGATATACAGGCCCGGGAGTCTGGTCCAGAAGATGACGATAGTCCAGTCAGCCTGGAAGCAATGAGGAGTTCACCTTGACGGGTGGGTTGGAGGCCTTTCTTATAGCGCTTCTGTGTATGGGTCTCTGTGTCTTGGAGCCCTTCAGTGACCCTCTTCCTAGGTGTCGTCTGTCCTTCCCCTATGGCGGGCACCATGAGCCTCTCAGGGGCACCGACTGTTTAACTATGGTGCCAGGCTCTATTATGCTGCTGCACCTTCGGGCTTTCTTTGGGCCAGGGGACTTGAAATCGCCTGCCCTCCGGGCTTCACTGGTGGGGCTTAAGCACCCAATCAGCCTAGACCTCCAGTGCCCTGTGTCTGCGCTAGAGCCTGAAAGGACTCAATCTCACAACCCTTCTCAGCGACCATGTGCATTGCTCTCCTGTACTGTTCTGTTGGTTTCACTTTCAGTGTGTGCTTGGGTGTCTGTTCTAACCCCTCCCCAGACCAGGTCTTGAGCTCCCCCTTCTGGCCTGAGTTAGGAAGTGTTGTATGCAAACTTACCCAGCATGGAGTTTTCCTCACTGCTTCCAAGCATAGCATTGCCCCCGGTGAAGAGAGTGATGCTACTGAGGCTCCCATGACCACTGGGGTGCCACAACAGCAACTGGTGCAGCAGCATTAAACAGCAAAGAAGCAGAAACTGTTCCAGCAGTATATCAGAGTTAACACGTTGAAGTTGCAGAGCTTAGTTTGTCACAGAGTCCAAGGCAAAGCTGCCTCAACTGTTAGGCATGTTAGGGGTATCCAACGATATTTCAGGCCTGGGTTTGTCACAAAATCTAGTCCAGACAGAACTGGCCAGCAAAGCAGCAGAGTTACCTAGTGATACTGCAAAGCTTGTTTGTAACAGAGTGCAAGCAAAAATGTCTAATGCCACAATGAAGCAAAGTTACCTAGCAATTTAGCAAATATGTGTTTCCTAAGAAGTTCTAGGGCTAAAGCAGTCCATGGTAATGGTATGGACATTAACTAGGAGTAAAACCTCACAGGTGTGCACGAGTTGCCATGTTAACACAAAGTGCTAAAGAATAGTGCAAGCATAAGGAAGATGGGGAACCCAATGCTGAAGCTAGGTGTAGCGCTGGTGTCTCTGCAGAAATGCTGACTTACTTACCGCCCCAGCCAGGTTGCGTCTCCCCCACTCGTCCCCGGCCATTTACATATGCTGCTGCCTTCTTCCCCTCCCGCACCCTGTACATGTCGCACAGGGTTCCTGAGAGTGCACCTAAGATGTGAAGGCAGACACCGGTCCTCCTCTTAAAGGGCCGGCGTGCCATTTCCAGGAAATGACTCTCAGCCTATGGCTGAGAGGCACTGTGTATTTAAGGTTGCAAATAGAAGAAAGAAGGAACATCCAGCTCTTCAGGCGAGGAAAGCCATGGTATTTATTTTAGCATGCAGACAACGGATGACATGACCAGCACAGCACTACGCGTTTCAGGCTGGTCAATATCGGGCTGTGGCAGTGCCTGTCTGTGCTCCAGGGAGAGGCCAGGAGTGAGCTTGTACATGGTGAGCTGATATACATAAATTGTATTTAAGGTTTCCTCCCATTAGGGAAGGTGCCTCCGCAACGCCTTAGTCTGTTACTCTCCAACCTGCTACCTAGCTAGTTGTCAGGTCCTGAACTCCTGTCCTGTTATCCCTGTCTCCGTTTTCCATACATGCCTATCCCTTCTGTGCCCACCATTCTTGTCCGCACCCGCGTGTCCAGCCTGCCTCAGTCATTCCGCTTGTACATGAGTCCGTCACCTGTCCTGGGGGTCAGCTGCCACAGTCCCGGTCACTTTCCTGCGAGTGGTGACTGGCGTCCACCTCGAGGTGGGTGCTTAGTTAAGCCCCTCCCACTAAAGGGAAAGCCAAGGATCCCCTTTTGGTCCAGTGGGTCCACTAATTCTGCTCGCTGGATCGACACCGGTGTTACAGTGGGAAAGGTGAGTAAGAGTGACGTAGCTTTTCAGTGTCCATGTTACCATTAGGTTAGTCTGCTACCAATTTGACTTCTTATTTTGGTTTCTGTCACTTTATTCAACTTCCATACTGACCCATGCCAATTTTTACCATGTGTTTGCTTCATTTGTTGTCTTTTTATCTGACTGTTTGTTTTGACTCCGCTACTTTACAACTCCTTGTTCCTTGTTTCATCTGAGATTGGGACTCAATCGTTGGATGGCTTAATGCACCAACAGTTGGCAATGCACCTTAAAGGGAACCAACCAACAGGATTTGCACATGTAAAGTATAGGCGGTGTCATATTGGCACTAGGATGGGGAATACCATCATACCTTCAGTTTCCAGATTGGATGTTTCATTGCAGTAAAACCTTTTATCAAAGGTCCAGAAATGAGTGAAGAAGTTGATTGGCGTGTGCCGGCAGGAGCGGACCTATGTGGGTCGAGTCATCCTTTTTTATTCACATGTGCCGCAGGAGCAGGACTATGTGGGTCGAGTCTTCCTTTATTATTCATATGTGCCACAGGGGTGGGACTATGTGGGTCGAGTCTTCCTTTATTATTCATATGTGCCGCAGGGGCGGGACTATGTGGGCCGAGTCTTCCTTTATTATTCATATGTGCCGCAGGGGCGGGACTATGTGGGTTGAGTCTCCCTTTCTTATTCACATGTGCAGCAGGGGCGGGACTATGTGGGTCGAGTCTTTCTTTCTTATTCACATGCGCAGCAGTGGCAGGACTATGTGGGTCGAGTCTTCCTTTCTTATTCACATGTGCCGCAGGGGCAGGACTATGTGGGTCGAGTCTTCCTTTCTTATTCACATGTGCAGCAGGGGCGGGACTATGTGGGTCGAGTCTTCCTTTCTTATTCACATGTGCAGCAGGGGCGGGACTATGTGGGTTGAGTCTCCCTTTCTTATTCACATGTGCAGCAGGGGCGGGACTATGTGGGTTGAGTCTCCCTTTCTTATTCACATGTGCAGCAGGGGCAGGACTATGTGGGCCGAGTCTTCCTTTATTATTCATATGTGCCGCAGGGGCGGGACTATGTGGGTTGAGTCTCCCTTTCTTATTCACATGTGCAGCAGGGGCGGGACTATGTGGGTCGAGTCTTTCTTTCTTATTCACATGCGCAGCAGTGGCAGGACTATGTGGGTCGAGTCTTCCTTTCTTATTCACATGTGCAGCAGGGGCGGGACTATGTGGGTCGAGTCTTCCTTTCTTATTCACATGTGCAGCAGGGGCAGGACTATGTGGGTTGAGTCTCCCTTTCTTATTCACATGTGCAGCAGGGGCAGGACTATGTGGGTCGAGTCTTCCTTTCTTATTCACATGTGCAGCAGGGGCAGGACTATGTGGGTCGAGTCTTCCTTTCTTATTCACATGTGCAGCAGGGGCAGGACTATGTGGGTCGAGTCTTCCTTTCTTATTCACATGTGCAGCAGGGGCAGGACTATGTGGGTCGAGTCTTCCTTTCTTATTCACATGTGCAGCAGGGGCGGGACTATGTGGGTCGAGTCTTCCTTTCTTATTCACATGTGTCACCGGGGGCAGGACTATGTGGGTCGAGTCTTTCTTTCTTATTCACATGCACAGCAGTGGCAGGACTATGTGGGTCAAGTCTTCCTTTCTTATTCACATGTGCAGCAGGGGCAGGACTATGTGGGTCGAGTTTTCCTTTCTTATTCACATGTGCAGCAGGGGCGGGACTATGTGGGTCGAGTCTACCTTTATTATTCATATGTGCCGCAGGGGCGGGACTATGTGGGTTGAGTCTCCCTTTTTAATTCACATGTGCAGCAGGGGCGGGACTATGTGGGTCGAGTCTTTCTTTCTTATTCACATGCGCAGAAGTGGCAGGACTATGTGGGTCGAGTCTTCCTTTCTTATTCACATGTGCAGCAGGGGCAGGACTATGTGGGTCGAGTCTTCCTTTCTTATTCACATGTGTCACCGGGGGCAGGACTATGTGGGTCGAGTCTTTCTTTCTTATTCACATGTGCAGCAGGGGCGGGACTATGTGGGTCGAGTCTTCCTTTCTTATTCACATGTGCAGCAGGGGCGGGACTATGTGGGTCGAGTCTTCCTTTCTTATTCACATGTGCAGCAGGGGCGGGACTATGTGGGTCGAGTCTTCCTTTCTTATTCACATGCGCAGCAGGGGCGGGACTATGTGGGTCGAGTCTTCCTTTCTTATTCACATGTGCAGCAGGGGCGGGACTATGTGGGTCGAGTCTTCCTTTATTATTCATATGTGCAGTAGGGGCGGGACTACATGGGTCAAGTCTTCCTTTATTATTCACATGCGCAGCAGTGGCAGGACTATGTGGGTCAAGTCTTCCTTTCTTATTCACATGTGCAGCAGGGGCAGGACTATGTGGGTCGAGTCTTCCTTTCTTATTCACATGTGCAGCAGGGGCGGGACTATGTGGGTCGAGTCTTCCTTTATTATTCATATGTGCAGTAGGGGCGGGACTACGTGGGTCAAGTCTTCCTTTATTATTTATATGTGCCGCAGGGGCGGGACTATGTGGGTTGAGTCTTCCTTTTTTATTCACATGTGCAGCAGGGGCGGGACTAAGGAAGACTCAACTCACATAGTCCCGCCCCTGCTGCACATCTGAATAAGAAAGGAACACTCGACCCACATTCTTATTCACATGTGCAGCAGGGGCGGGACTATGTGGGTCTAGTCTTCCTTTCGTATTCACATGTGCAGCAGGGGCGGGACTATGTGGGTCGAGTCTTCCTTTATTATTCATATGTGCCGCAGGGGTGGAAGTATGTGGGTCAAGTCTTCCTTTATTATTCATATGTGCCACAGGGGCGGGACTATGTGGGTCGAGTCTTCCTTTCTTATTCACATGTGCAGCAGGGGCGGGACTATGTGGGTCGAGTCTTCCTTTATTATTCATATGTGCCACAGGGGTGGAAGTATGTGGGTCAAGTCTTCCTTTATTATTCATATGTGCCACAGGGCTGGGACTATGTGGGTCAAGTCTTCCTTTCTTATTCACATGTGCAGCAGGGGCGGGACTATATAGGTCGAGTCTTCCTTTCTTATTCACATGTGCCGCAGGGGCGGGACTATGTGGGTCAAGTCTTCCATTCTTATTCACATGTGCAGCAGGGGCGGGACTATGTGGGTCGAGTCTTCCTTTCTTATTCACATGTGCAGCAGGGGCGGGACTATGTGGGTCGAGTCTTCCTTTCTTATTCACATGTGCAGCAGGGGCGGGACTATGTGGGTCGAGTCTTCCTTTCTTATTCACATGTGCAGCAGGGGCGGGACTATGTGGGTCGAGTCTTCCTTTCTTATTCACATGTGCAGCAGGGGCGGGACTATGTGGGCCAAGCCTTCTTTCATTATTCCTCCCCTGTGTGGTTTCATGGCCTCTATGTAAATAGAATCCCCCCGTTGCCGCGATTATAACTACGGCTGGCGCATGCGCAGTATACACTTCAAGCATTTCAGTCACTTCATTAAAAAGGCGCCGGAGTTGTCGCCTGCGCATACCGTTATCTCCAGCGCCATCTTATTGAATAGGCTGTCCTCCTGCTCCTGCTCTCGCCATGATAAAGAGGGGAGAGGATGGTAGGGCGCATGTGCCGCCATCGGAATGAGCATCCGACAAGTCATAAGTTAGAGGACTGCATCTTCAATAAGATGTATGTGGGCGAAGAGCCAAACTGCCTAATCATTGACTTCCATTATACTCGTGACTCGAGTTGAGCCCTTTCAGAGCATCTGTCCTACTCAAGCACCAAAGCTCGCCCATCATTAGTAGTTACCTGTCCGTTCCCAGGGGCGCAAAATGGGGTTCAATCTCAAGATAGATAATGGTCCCAAAGGTCACTCGAGTTGAGGGTTCAATGGGGTTCAAAATGGGATTCATCTCAAGATAGATACTGGTCTCAAAGGTTACTCGAGTTGAGCCCTTTCAGAGCATCTGTCCTACTCAAGCACCAAAGCTCGCCCATCATTAGTAGTTACCTGTCCGTTCCCAGGGGCGCAAAATGGGGTTCAATCTCAAGGTAGATACAGGTTCCAAAGGTCACTCGAGTTGAGGGTTCAATGGGGTTCAAAATGGGGTTCAATCTCAAGATAGATACTGGTCCCAAAGGTTACTCAAGTTGAGCCCTTTCAGAGCATCTGTCCTACTCAAGTACCAAAGCTCGCCCATCATTAGTAGTTACCTGTCCGTTCCCAGGGGCACAAAATGGGGTTCAATCTCAAGATAGATACTGGTCCCAAAGGTCACCATAAATGCCAGAGATGGAAATACCTCTTTTGCAAAGAAGTGGGCCCTTTGACCTCCTGGGTCATAAATGTCCAAGATTAAACGTAAAGGAATCCAACTGGTGGATTGATAGAGAGACATATGGGGGTCCGTCTACTATTCCAATACGAGGTCCTTCTATTGACCATTCTTGTGGAAAATCATGGGTTTTACACTCGACAGCCCAAGATTCTTTCTTATAGGGCTTCATTGTTACTACCAAACCATGAGGTGCTTAACTCGAATCTCATTGGCCCCAAGGCAAAAGCTCCAGTTATTGCAAGTATTTAATAGCAGTGGTCTTTTCATTTAGGCCGAAGGGACTTTTGGGTCATGACAGCTCCAGGGACTGCGTGAGATTGCAATGCCTGCACCCAATGTAGTTTCGCAAGTGATATCAATGGGATATTTCATTGTTGACCCGTCTACGATGATATACAGCCTGGCTGAGGTTCAATGTTCATCAAGAACACAAACACAACGGGGAGCATTTATTTTTTCAGTGCTCGGGATAAATCACATATTCGCAGCATCTGTAAAGAAGACGTCTGATATTTACCGTGAAGACGGAGTCTCCTTCACTCCATCAAATCCGACTTAATGAAGTGTTTACATATGCACTGTGACCGGAGGGTGAAGGACATTATACCGAACAGCTGAAAGAGTTACCATCTCACAATGACTTCATTGAAGACTCTATAAACAGCTTTTATTCCCAGAGCCGAGACCCTTCTCTTCTGCTCATGACTAAAACGTTCAAAAATGTCAAATATTTTGACATATATATCCACATTGCTTGGGTTTACGGTTCATTGAAAATCCGTCTCGCTTGTCTAGTGGCTCGTGTAATTTAATAACGAATGCAAATTAGCGGCAATAGTAAAGACAAATATCAAGGAGAATTGTCAGATGCAATATAGTAACCTTACTGACACTAATGTTGTTGGTTTTGAATCGAATGACTAGATAATTAGACGCAACTATTACAGAGACTGTGATACTTGTGTAATATACAGTATATTATAGAACAGATCTTCAACCTCAAATATATAAGATATAAACCGTGTAAAACGGCTTTATTTTTGCATTAAAATGAGTTTTCCTGGACTGCAGTATTGATGGCCTGTTCTTAAAGGAATTGTCCACTCCCTTCTCATTCCCTATGTTTTCCCCTGTTAAAATAAAAGAGTTTCTATTCCCCTCCAGCGCCGGCGACATTCCAGTAGAGGGCTCATGTGAGATTGTTACGTCACACGACCCTGCATCTAATCACCACCAACTTCCTTCTCCCGGTGTCACGAGTGTGTCAAGGCCTGATGTGATCTCGGGGGGATCTGGGATCAGAAGGTCACAGCGTATAGTTGATCACAGATACTCTTTAGTGCCCACTTGTCCGCTATGCTTATTTCATTCCATCCTGTGCTGAAGGGGTTAAGGTTCTTTTCTATCCTGCAGTGATCTGTCACGTAGTTGTTAACTCAGCTGCAGCCATAGAAATATCCGCTTCTCACTCCTCCCTATAGTTCATATCTATACTGTCAACTTTGAAGGAGCCTGTCTCTGGAGAAGCTGAGGTGTTGTTTCTGTTGCAGCTGAGAAGAAACCTGTCTCTGTATAAGCTGAGGTGTTTCTGTTGCAGCTGAGAAGGAGCATGTTTCTGGAGAAGCTGAGGTGTTGTTTCTGTTGCAGTTGAGAAGGAGCCTGTTTCTGGAGAAGCTGAGGTGTTGTTTCTGTTGCAGGTGAGAAGAAACCTGTCTCTGTAGAAGCTGAGGTGTTGTTTCTGTTGCAGCTGAGAAGGAGCATGTTTCTGGAGAAGCTGAAGTGTTGTTTCTGTTGCAGTTGAGAAGGAGCCTGTTTCTGGAGAAGCTGAGGTGTTGTTTCTGTTGCAGCTGAGAAGGAGCCTGTCTCTGGAGAAGCTGAGGTGTTGTTTCTGTTGCAGCTGAGAAGGAGCATGTTTCTGGAGAGGCTGAGGTGTTGTTTCTGTTGCAGTTGAGAAGGAGCCTGTTTCTGGAGAAGCTGAGGTGTTGTTTCTGTTGCAGCTGAGAAGGAGCATGTTTCTGGAGAGGCTGAGGTGTTGTTTCTGTTGCAGTTGAGAAGGAGCCTGTTTCTGGAGAAGCTGAGGTGTTGTTTCTGTTGCAGCTGAGAAGATACCTGTCTCTGTAGAAGCTGAGGTGTTGTTTCTGTTGCAGCTGAGAAAGAGCATGTTTCTGGAGAAGCTGAGGTGTTGTTTCTGTTGCAGTTGAGAAGGAGCCTGTTTCTGGAGAAGCTGAGGTGCTGTTTCTGTTGCAGCTGAGAAGGAGCCTGTCTCTGGAGAAGCTGAGGTGTTGTTTCTGTTGCAGCTGAAAAGGTCATGCTGGAGAAGCTGTGAAGTGTTATTTATTATGTCTTTCCCCTCCTGTTTGCCTTATCTTCCTCATGTTGTCTTATTGCAGGGGTGAGACTAGCAACTCACTGGCCCTCACCCTAGTCAGGGTGAGTTCAGCGCCAGAGAGGGCCTAGGCATGTGACGGCGCACAAGGGAAAGGACACATCTAGGAATGTTAGAGAATGTAGGTGAACCAACTCCCCTTTCCCTAGCGCCAGGGTCTTCCGTTGTATTGCTTCCCTGTTTTTCCCATTGCGTAGTGTCGCTTGTCGGAAGGCCTCTTGCTCCCAGTGTAACACCATGCCTTCAGACGAATCAAACATCAAGAGGAAGTCAAAGCTGCGATTGCCACTCACTTCCTTTTGAAATCTCATTAATCTGAAGACAAAGAGAAGTTGGTGGTGATTGAACGAAGGGCTGGCATGACTTAACAAACTCACATGAGCATCCGGAGAGTGAGTGCCGACCCCGATGGACCAATGCCGGCACTGGGGGGATGTATAAGCTTTTTTTAGTTTAATGTGGTAAACATGCTGCTTGAGAAGGTTTTGTCCTAGTAGTGGACAACCCCTTTAACATAGATCACCAATATAACATCCATAAGGGTCTGCGGGTGAATTAAGGGAACAAGTGTTGCGTCTACTTCATTGTTTACTAAGCACAGTGCCATACTATTACTTATTGCTCTGCATTTAACTGACCCCCAGTTATTTAGAAGGGACTTTGTCAGGACAAAAAGACTGTTCAAACCAAGCACAGACACTCAATGTTCAGTGCACTCTTGGTGTGGCTAAATGGTTTAGGACATCTTCCGACCGACTTGATTTTCTTGTCTCCACCCTTGTAAAGCCAGAGCTGTCAATCATAGATAAGATGGATGGAAAACAAAAAAGTAGAAACGTGCTCGGCCAGACCAAGGGTGCATCTGTCACAGATGTGTCACAGCCTGTCTTGGAGGTATCATGGCTGGCTGACTATCCAGTGGCAGCAACTGCTAGAAGATCAAAGAGATTGGCGGCACGTGTTGTTATCTGACAGTTCCGTGTTTCTGCAGCCAGTGGATACTATGACCCTGGGGAACTGTCGTCCTGCCTCTTAGTTGCTATCCTCTGACTTCCTTTATTAACCTCACCCTGGGGTGGTTTGGGTGCGGTTTATAGTTTTCTCCTGGCTTTGGTCTGCAGAGGTTTTCTCCTGTTGCTCCAGAGACTCCTGTGATTGCTGCTCCTCAGAGCAGCGTTTGTCTTTGACCAGGGCTCTTTTGATTGCAATCGTGTTTCCCCTGTATTGTTTCCTTGTGTCTTCCTTTGGTATTAGTGGTGTTGACTAGCGCTCATACCCGCCATCCCTACTTAGGGCCCATTTGCCTGGGAAAGACAGGGCTCCAGGTATCTAACTTGGTGACAGGTGCAAAACCTGTATAGAGTCAGTGAGGGCAGTGAGGCTAAGCTGCAGGCTGTTGTTAGAGGTCACCAGTTCCCCCTTTCCCTAGCAATAAGGCATTCCTCTCTCCTTCCTTTGTGTTGTTCAATATGGCTGGTATAGCCTCTCTCCCCCCGCTGTGACAGCATTGAGCACCAATGCTTGGTTTCAACAGTCATTTTGTGCTGACAGACTTCTTTTATTGGTTCTGAGTTGCAAACCCAAAGTGGAACTTTGCCTAGTAAACTTTTTAGAAGACATAGGTGTCACGCTACGTACGTGGCGAGCGCATTCAGACCAACAAATGTCTGATGTACAACCAAAAAAACACCCAACAATAACACCACAAACAAGTGGAAACACCAGGAACACAATAACAATGGTGGACCCTGGCACTAATGAGAGGGTAGATGGATACCTCCTACCTTCACCTGGTGCTGTACCCTGCACTCCTCGCCAGACCCTATACACCTGTCACCGAGCAGGAATACCTGAAGCCCTAAAAAATCCCTACTATAGTCCCAGCTGAGGAGTGGGGCGATGCGGCTCACTAGACCCAAAACTGCACTAATACAATAAGAAGGTAGGTGCGACAAACAGCGGGATCCATCCCTTGTAGACTGTGAGCCGTCAAAGGCATGGACCTCTCTCCTCCTGTACCTGTCTGTGCCTGGTATTGTTTATGATTATTGTACTTGTCCCTATTATGTATACCCCTTTCACACGTAAAGCGCCATGGAAAATGCAATAATAATAGTAATAATAATAATACAACCAGAAATGGAAAAGATCCAACTTCAGGACGAATCCTCAGCAGCTCCTTCACCAAAGGGGGCCAGTACACAAATGGCTTTGTATAGTCAGCAAAGCTTGCTGGAAGACCTGGCAATTTAAACCCATGGGGGTGTGTCTACAGAGCAGGTGTGGCTGACCTTAACTACAGGAGACCTGCTAGCAGAAAAACTGGCATTAACTATTTCTGCACCGAAAGAAATAAAGCCACACATAAATGCAGAGTCCCAGTTAGAAATAAGGGGCTCCAGTCCACAAACTGTCACTAATCTCCAAATCGGGGAGACGGCAGTGATAGTCGTGACAATAGGGCTTGATCCCTTAAGGCCACGTCACACTAAGCAACATCGCTAGCAACATCGCTGCTAAGGAACAACTTTTGTGACGTTGCTAGCGATGTTGCTGTGTGTGACATCCAGCAACAACCTGGCCCCTGCTGTGAGGTCGTTGGTTGTTGCTGAATGTCCTGGGCCATTTTTTAGTTGTTGCTGTCCCGCTGTGAAGCATAGATCGCTGTGTGTGACAGCGACAGAGCAACAACTAAATGTGCAGGCAGCAGGAGCCGGCTTCTGCGGACGCTGGTAACCACAGTAAACATCGGGTAACCAAGAAGCCCTTACCTTGGTTACCAGATGTTTACCTTCGTTACCAGCGTCCGCCGCTCTCAGCTGTCAGTGCCGGCTCCCTGCTCTCTGCACACATAGCTGGAGTACATATGGGGTAATTAACCCGATGTGTACTGTGGCAAGGAGTGCAGAGAGCAGGGAGCCGGCACTGACAGCTGAGAGCGGCGGACGCTGGTAACGAAGGTAAACATCTGGTAACCAAGGTAAGGGCTTCTTGGTTACCCGATGTTTACTGTGGTTACCAGCGTCCGCAGAAGCCGGCTCCTGCTCCTGCTCCCTGTACACGTAACAGAGTACACATCGGGTAATTAACCCGATGTGTACTGTGGCTAGGTGTGCAGGGAGCCAGCGCTAAGCGGTGTGCGCTGGTAACCAAGGTAAATATCGGGTTGGTTACCCGATATTTATCTTAGTTACCAAGTGCAGCATGCTTCCACGCGGCGCTGGGGGCTGGTCACGGGTTGCTGGTGAGATCTTCCTGTGTGACAAGCTCACCAGCAACCCGTGTAGCGACGCTCCAGCGATCCCTGCCAGGTCAGGTTGCTGGTGGGATCGCTGGAGCGTCGCTTAGTGTGACATCTCACCAGCGACCTCCTAGCAACTTACCAGCGATCCCTATCAGGTTGTATCGTTGTTGGGATCGCTGGTAAGTTGTTTAGTGTGACTGGGCCTTTATTGCATTTGCGCCTTTTTTCTCTATTTTTTTTTTGGGGGGGGGGGTTGCCTATTTTTCATTTGCAGCTCATTCTTCTTTTAATGTTTGAAGCCAAAACAAAATAAAAGACGTAAAAAAACATAAATCATGAATCGGGGCCATAGTGTTCAGCGGAAAGTGATGCTGTTGAGGGGAAAACAAAGTTCAGAGCCTCCTAGGTGGCAAAGCTTAGGCACCATAATGGGTGGCACATTTTGATCTTTCCTATGCTCTGGGGAACACGAAAGTAATAACGTTTTGCAGGATGTGGCAACTCTAGAAAACTTCCCCCCCCCCCCATTAATTAAGAACATCCTAATAAACCTCTTAGCGTTTCTCCAGCTCCGGATCCAATGTGTTACTTAGCACATAGCAAATAATTAAATGTTTGCTCTCGCTAGTTTGGCTCCTACTCGGCTGATCAAAGCAAACATCTGGCTAGTTGCTATGACATACAAAAAAAAAACAACAGTGCACTATTTGCCAAAATATATTTGCCTAAAGTTAGTACAAGATCCCACTTAATCCACCCGGTGAGTAATTCTCAATGTATAAAATCTAAACAAAAAAATAAAAAAAGGACTTTGTATCAAAACAAAAAAGTAACAAATCAAAAAGTTTCCGTTCCGGCAATTTAAAAAGCTCCGAGATCTGGAGTGACGTAGGACGCAACTATGGAAAATGGAACAGTTTTCTACGCGAAGTTTCTTGTCAATCTTCATAACCGGGCTCTTACCGCTCGATCGGCAAAGCTACAACTTGTCTTGGCACAGACAGAGCTCGTTTTGCCCACATTAAAGACTTGTTACAACAGATAGGAAGCCGCACGGGGTGCAGTCATCTTTAGATAATCATCCCCTAAGGGTCCGAGCGAAGAACAATCTCATTTTATTATGGAAATGGAAAACCAGGTTATATAGGAACAGTTGGATAACATCGAAGCGTAATAAGGAAAAAAAAGCTTTGTCACGACTTTTGCAAATAATACAGAACAATGTGTTTTTGTTTTTTTTTCCCTGGCTTGCAAAATAATTATTTCGGAAATCGGACGGTGGAAGCAGATTTTTTTTTTTTTTTCGCAATCCTTGTTCAAGTGGAGGGAGGAAAGCAATGACAATTAGAAACACAATAATAATGTATTTTTTTTGTGCCTGTAGGCTTTTCCAGTGTTGCAAAATGCATACAAAAATTAAAACACTAGTGTTATTTAGTGGCTTTTTTTTATTTTGCGTCCTTTTGTACATGCTTTTTTTCAGTCCTATAGGATACATGTAAAAATAAAAATTCCATATCCAGACCGTGCTGCATTAAAAATAAAAAACAAAACTATAACTGGCTATTTGCGTAACTAAATAACTAGTTTCCAATGGGCCCTGATGCAAAAATTAGATTAGCCCCCCCCCCTCCACCTGCATGTTGGTCAGATATATGAGCACTTGTAGTGTTCTAAATCCTATAAAGACATGTGTTGCCCCCCATTATATAGTAATGTCCCCTATCCTGTACTAATGTCCCCCATCCTGGTTATATGTCCCTCAACCTGAACCCTTTCCAGGTATATATGTCCTCCATTTTGGTATATATGTCTCCCATCCTGGTATATACTATATTTACCCCATCCTGTATATATGTCCTCCATCCTAGTATATATGTCGCCCATCCTGGGTCCCTTCCTGGTATATATATGTTTCCCATCCTGGTATATATTTCTCCAATTTTGGTCCCATTCCTGGTATACATGTTTCCTATCCTTGTATATATGACCCTCATCCTGGGTACTTTCCTGGTACATATTTTCCCCAGACTGGTATATATGTCCCCCATCCTGTATACATTTCCCCCATCCTGGTATACATGTCCCCCATCCTAGTATACACGTCCCCAATCCTAGTATATATGTCCCCCACTCGGGTGTATATGTCCCCCATACTGGACCCATTCCAGGTTTATATGTTCCATATCTTGGTATATATATCTCCACCATCCTGGTATATATGTCTCCATCCTGGTATGTATGCCCCCCATCCTGGTATATATCTCCACCATCCTGGTATATATGTCCCCCATCCTGGTATATATCTCCACCATCCTGGTATATACTG
This sequence comes from Anomaloglossus baeobatrachus, assembly GCF_048569485.1. Taxonomy (NCBI): domain Eukaryota; kingdom Metazoa; phylum Chordata; class Amphibia; order Anura; family Aromobatidae; genus Anomaloglossus; species Anomaloglossus baeobatrachus. Next base: position 25,037,105 of record NC_134360.1, read on the forward strand.
TATGTCCCCCATCCTGGTATATATGTCCTCCATCCTAGGATATATGTTGCCCATCCTGGGCCCCTTTTTGGTATATATGTTTCCCATCATTGTATATATTTCTCCCATTTTGAACCCATTCCTGGTGTACGTTTCCCATCCTTGTATATATGTCCCTCATCCTGGGTACCTTCCTGGTACATATTTTCCGCAGACCATATTTTACCAGACTGGTATATATGTCCCCCATCCTGGTATACATGTCCCCCAACCTGGTATACATGTCCACCATCCTAGTATATATATGTCCCCTATTCGAGTGTATATGTCCCCCATCATGGGCCCCTTTTGGGTTTATATGTCCCACATCCTGGTATATATCTCCACCATCCTGATATAGATGTCTCTATTCTGGTATGTATGTCCCCCATCCTGGTATATATCTCCACCATCCTGGTATATATCTCCACCATCCTGGTATATATGTCCCCCATCTTACTATATATCTACAGCATCCTGGTATATATGTCCCCCATCCTGGTATTTATCTCCACCATCCTGGTATATAAGTCCCCATTCTGGTATATATGTCCCCCATCCTAAACTTAAATATGTATCCCCTATCCAATTGATGGGGAATAACTTCCAAATTTGAGAACACCCCATGAAAGAGGCTTAAAGAAAGGACAGTCTTTGCCAAAAATTGTATGAATAATTCCAGATTGGTTCCAAAAATTCCACCTTGATTGAATTTTGGTGCAAGAAAAATTAGCCACATGTGAACATACGGTTATACCATGGATTATATTTTTTATTTCTTGCATGGTAAGTTTATGTAAATGTGATCACATGTTAATGGAAAGCAATGACTTCAGCAAAAACCTGTTGATGGGAAATAACTGCTCCGAGACGGTACTGACTCCCGGCGCCTGGGGACTCATCCACTGTAAACACCGCCATGTGCGTATGCTGTAAATACATTCACCTTACATACCTATGCAACATGTATCCAACAGCTGTACCTCCCGTCACACCGTATATTCTCAATGGAAAGCACGCCAATGACCAGCGTGATGAATTATAGCTCCTTCCCAGCCATTTACATGGCCCATTTCCCACCGCAAACATTATTTGTCAAGTGTTAGGATTGCAGCTTTAACACATATTGCCAACGGAGTATGAAACGCAAACTCAATCGGTCGCATGTCGAGTTCAGCCGCTCTAATTGCTAATGGAGAATTAGCGTTTGAAGTCTTTTTTTCTTTTTTTTTTCTCCTTCAATTCCTAAGTAATTGTTGAGTAAAACATTCAGGAGAGAAAAAGGTGAACGAGAGAGAGAAAAAAAAAAACTTCAAAAACATATTTCCACCTTAACGTATGAAAAGGAACCTCTACGGTATGTTATTGATGTACAATTTGCTGTGAATGCAAACATCAAATGAGGTGTTTGAAGTGTTGGAAGATCCTCTTACATGGTTGTTTCCAACATAAAGGCAGCGGCTAATTATAAAGGTGATAACCTGCTCGTCTGAGAAGTCAACGCCGCCAAATGGTTCACACCTGACGCTAAATCATAGCTGCTCGGTCACAGAGGAAAAAATGGTAATAGGAAAAAAATCACTCTTATGCCGTATTTTTCAGTTTATAAAACGCACTTTTCTGCCCTAAAAATTTGGGAGGAAAATGATGGGTGTGTCACGGGGTTCTACTCCAATATCACACAATCAACAGAGCGACAGGTGGGTGAGCGATGCAAAGAACATTTATTCCATGCAATCCAGAAAGTCCATAAAATAATCCACAACACAGAGGGTAAAATAGTCCAGGAACACAGATACAGTCCAGTAAGGGATAAATGTCTGAAGAAGAGACCTGAGTAGTCTCGAAAGCTTGCTATTATTACCATCTTTTTAGTTAGCCATTAAGAGGTATCAACCACTGAGGACTTCAGTTCTTTTAAACATTTTTTTATCTCTACTGCAGGGGTGGGGAACCTTTTTACTGCTGGGGGCCATTTGGAAATTACTATCAACCTTCGGGGGCCGCACAAAATTATCAATGTGAAAATGACCCGGCTATATTTGGTCAAACAATTAACTCACCCGTACCGTGGTAGCTGCAGCAGCTTCTCTTTGGTGCGGCTGTGATGTTCGGTGATACTAATCATGTTGCTTCTCACAACTGCTTTTCCAGGTTTGTCTTTGTCTGGAGCGCAGTCAACTCTTTGTGATAATAAGATTGGTAAACCATATACATCACACAACAGACACAGGAACTGCTGTATATAAATCACAAGAGACACACATCACTGGAGGGGCTGGGGGCATATGCATCACATAGGAAACGCTGGGACTGCTGTATATATCACATAGGTGACGCTGGGACTGCTGTATAAACATTACAGGAAACACTAGGGGCACATACATCAGACATTTATATGCTGTCAGCCCCTCCTGTGAGGTATATGCCCTCAGCCCCTCCTGTGAGGCATATGCTCCCAGCCCCTCCTGTGAGGTATATGCCCCCAGCATCTCAAATGTGATGTATATGCCCTCAGTGTCTGAAATGTGATGTATAAGCCCCCAGCATCTCAAATGTAATGTATATGCCCCAGCATCTCAAATGTGATGTACATGCTCCATCACCTCTTGTGATGTATATGCCCCTTACATCTTCAATGTAATTTATCACAGGAGGGGCTGGGGCATACACATCACAAGAGATGCTGGGGGCATATACATGACCGGAGGGGACATATACATGACAGAAGGGGGCATATACATGACAGGAGGGGCTGGGGGCATATACATGACAGGAAAGGCTGGGGGCATATACATCACAACATCACAACATCACAAGAGGGGTATCACAAGATTATAATTTTGTTCCTCTCACTGAGAACATTCAATAAGAGGGGCTGGTGAGTAAAAAGCTGTGGAGAAGAAGCGCAATAGGGTTTTACCCCAATAACACACGGGGTAGAGACAGGGAGCAGTAATACTCACCAAGTGAAGTTGTGAAAGTCACAACTACTATGCAGGCATGGAAAGTTCTGATCAAGGCAGCAGCAACCCAGACTGCAGATAACAGAGAACAATAGAGGAAAATAGGGTTTTTTTGAGCCGTGCCAATGATCACTTCTCAGGTATTCAGATTAATGGATCTTTATTTTGCACAGGTCTACGCGTTTCTGGAGTCTCAGCTCCCTTCCTCAGGACCATCAGGCATAAGAAAACATCAAATCTCAAATCTCTGAGATTTGATGTGTTCTTATGCCTGATGGTCCTGAGGAAGGGAGCTGAGACTCCAGAAACGCGTAGACCTGTGCAAAATAAAGATCCATTAATCTGAATACCTGAGAAGTGATCATTGGCGCGGCTCAAAAAAACCCTATTTTCCTCTATTGTTCTCTGTTAATAAGAGGGGCTGGGGCACAGACATGACTGGGAGACATAAACTTGGCTGTGGGGCACAGACATCACTGGGAGGGGCACATTCATCACTAGGAGGGACACAGGCATCACTGTGGGGGGGCACAGGCATCACCGAGGGAAGGGGCATAGGCATCACCGGTCGAAGAGGCACAGGCATCACCAGGGGAAGAGGCACAGGCATCACCAGGGGAAGGGGCACAGGCTCCACCAGGGGAAGGGGGACAGGCATCACCGGTGGAAGGGGCACAGGCATCAACGGGAGGAGACTGGGGGCATGGACAGCACTTGCAGAACACAGACATCACTAGGGAGCATTGGAGGGAACACAACACTGGGGGTGACAGACAGCACTTACAACTGCACACAGTGTCAGACAGCGGGCACACAGCGCCAGAGAGCGGGTTCAGGGAACAGGCATCACTAGGGGGGCACAGGACATCACTGAGAGGAGACTGGGGGCATGGACATCACTTGTGGAGCACAGAATTGCAGGGAACACAACACTGGGGGTGACACACAGTACTCAGAGCTTCACACAGCACTGGAGGAGGCACACAATGTCGGAGAGCGGGCACTCAGCGCCGGAGAGTTGGCGCTGGGCACAGGCATCACTAGGTGAGGCACAGGCATTATTGGGGGGGCACAGGCATCATTAGGGGTGGCACAGACAGGACTGGGCAGCCATAGGCATCAGTAGCAGGGCACAGACATCAATGGGGGCAGAGGGGGGCACAGGCATCCCTATGGGGGGGCACAGGCATTACTATGAGGGGGCACAGGCATCACTATAAGGGGGGCACAGGCATCACTGGGGGGAGACTGTGGGGTACGGATAGCAGTTGAAGAGCACAGAAATCACAGCACTCAGAGCTGCACACAGCGCCAGAGAAGGGGAGCAGGACACACAGCGCCAGAGAGCGGGTACACAGGGCCGGAGATCGGGTATACAGCGCCAGAGAGCGGGTACAGAGCGCCGGAGACCGGGTATACAGCACCAGAGAGCAGGCGCAGGACACACAGCACCAGAGACCGGGTACACAGCGCCAGAGACGGGCGCAGGGCACACAGCACCGGAGACCGGGTACACAGCACCAGAGAGCGGGCGCAGGGCACACAGCACCGGAGACCGGGTACACAGCACCAGAGAGCAGGCGTAGGGCACACAGCACCGGAGACCGACTATACAGCAAGGGAAAGCAGGCGGACGTGTACATACCGCTGTAAGTAGGAAGTGGTGAAGCGGCTGTGGACCGGAAGCGCAGAGCGCTAAACCCGCCCACAAAGTAAGTCTGAGCACTCCTGCACTGGCCAGCGAGAGAGCTCAGTGGTACGTGCAAACAGTGCATGTAGGGATATAAAGGGCCCGCGGCCAGCAAGACTACCGCCGAGGGCTCGAGCACTGCCACCCCCGGGAATCTGCCCGGGGGGCTGTATGAAAGGTCATGGCGGGCCGCATGCGGCCCGCGGGCCGGAGGTCCCCCACCCCTGCTCTACTGGCTAACGCGGTACAAAGATATATTTTACCTGAGTCTCTCTGGGGAGCATCAGCTTCTCCCACAAAGGATCAATCTTACTCCTTCTCTCTTGTCTTTCTCAGCCAGACTAAATAATCCCCCAGGTAAGCAGAGAGTTTAGGTGGATCTCAGGCCCCCCTCTCCCCAGACTTAGGGATAAAAGCACGGCAGAGGGTAATTAACCAGCAAACAGGACAATTTACACACAAGGAACACACAGAATGGACAGAGCACCACGCCTAGAATACAAACCTACACAAAATTATACACAAACCCCCATATTCCACCATCACAGGTGCGTCTTATAATCTGAATGTAGCTTACCAGGGGAGGGGGATAGGGGTCACAGGACATGCTGCTGGTCGTGGGTGCTGTGCTGGAGCTGTGTGGTAGGGGACCGATTCTGAAAATGTTGGTGGTGCATGCTTCAAGTAATGGCGCCCCAAGTTGACGCATGCGCAAATGGAGCTCTCGGCTCAAAGTGTCGTCTGCGCAGGCGCCGCCTCCGGCCAATTGGTCTACCTGCAGCGGCCTTAAGGAAAATGGCATACGGAGGTGGCGCGTGCGCAGATAACATTGATCCGAGACCTCCACTTATGCAAGCGCCGACTCCGGGCGCCAATTCTTTAAAGCCCAGACCGCCGACAGTTTCTGGATGCTCCCCCTGCCTCAGCATCTGGAACATCCGCTGCACCGCCCGCAGCATTGCCCTACTCCACTACTGCCCCTGCCTCCTGTGACCCCGTTCCACCACTGCTGCTGCTCCCCTCTGGGGTGCGTCTTATAATCCGGTGTGTCTTGTAAAACAAAAAGTACAGTGTTTTTGTTTACTTTTTGTTACACTTTTTGCAATAAATGAATAAAAAATTGCTCAAGAGAAGAATAAGATGGATCCATTCACGGATCTTAGGCGGGCTTGGCACGCTGCGAAATCGGTAACAATGTGTTACCGATGCTGCAGCGATAGTCCCGCCCCCGTCGCACGTGCGATATCTAGTGAAAGCTGCCGTAGCGATTATTATCGCTACGGCAGCTTCACACGCACATACCTGCCGTGTGACGTCCCTCTGGCCGGCGACCCGCCTCCTTCCTAAGGGGGCGGGTCGTGTGGCGTCACAGCGACGTCACACGGCAGGCGGCCAATTGAAGCGGAGGGGCGGAGATGAGCAGGATGTAAACATCCTGCCCACCTCCTTCCTTCTCATTGCAGCCGGCGGCAGGTAAGGTGAAGTTCCTCGCTCCTGCGGCTTCACACACAGTGATGTGTGCTGCCGCAGGAGCGAGGAACAACATCGCACCTGTCGCTGCACCGGCATTATGGAAATGTCGGAGGCTGCAGCGATGATACGATAACGACGCTTTTGCGCTCGTTCATCGTATCAAAAAGGTTTTACACGTTGCGATATCGACTGCGATGCCGGATGTGCGTCATTTTCGATTTGACCCCATCGACATCGCACGCGCGATGTCGCAACGTGCAAAGCCGCCCTAAAGGTGTTGGATGGGGTTGACGTCCAGGCTCTGTTCGACAGGTTATGTTCTTCTAGACCAGGGGTGGGGAACCTTTTTAGTGCCGGGGGCCATTTGGGAAATTCTACCAACCTTCGGGGGCCGCACAAAATTATCAACTTGAAAATGACCCGGCTATATTTGGTCAAACAATTCACTCACCCCTACTGTGGTGGCCGGAGCTGCTTCTCTTTGGTGCGGCTGTAATGTTCGCTTCTCACAACTGCTTTTCCAGGTTTGTCTTTGCCGTATACTGCACACAGCCCCAACACAATGTCCGTATACTGCACACAGCCCCGACACAATGGCCGTATACTGCACACAGCCACGACACAATGGCCGTATACTGCACACAGCCCCAACACAATGTCCGTATACTGCACACAGCCCCGACACAATGGCCGTATACTGCACACAGCCCCGACACACTGGCCGTATACTGCACACAGCCCCGACACAATGGCTATATACTGCACACAGCCCCGACACACTGGCCGTATACTGCACACAGCCCCGACACAATGGCCGTATACTGCACACAGCCCCGACACAATGGCCGTATACTGCACACAGCCCCGACACAATGGCCGTATACTGCACACAGCCCCGACACAATGGCCGTATACTGCACACAGCCCCAACACACTGGCCGTATACTGCACACAGCCCCGACACAATGACCGTATACTGCACACAGCCCCGACACAATGGCCGTATACTGCACACAGCCCCAACACAATGGCCGTATACTGCACACAAACTTGACACAATGTCCGTATACTGCACACAGCCCCGACACAATGGCCGTATACTGCACACAGCCCCGACACAATGGCCGTATACTGCACACAGCCCCGACACAATGGCCGTATACTGCACACAGCCCCGACACAATGGCCGTATACTGCACACAAACTTGACACAATGGCCGTATACTGCACACAGCCCCGACACAATGGCCGTATACTGCACACAGCCCCGACACAATGGCCGTATACTGCACACAGCCCCGACACAATGGCCGTATACTGCACACAGCCCCGACACAATGGCCGTATACTGCACACAGCCCTGACACAATGGCCGTATACTGCACACAGCCCCGACACAATGGCCGTATACTGCACACAAACTTGACACACTGGCTGTAAACCACACATTGTAATCATATACTGGCTGTATACTGCACACAGCCTTGACACACTGGTCATATTGTACACCGCCCACGACACACAGTGGCCATATACAGTACACATGCACAGGAGATACTGTATACTGTACACAGCACTCATATGCCATATACACACACACACACACACACACACAAGCCATACACACAGCACTCAACATGCCGTATACACAGCACACAAGGAGAATGAAAAAAGCTCTGCATGTAAACATGTGCACACCAGGAATTAGATATACCAATAAACCTTAAAATATGAAACTTTATTAATTGCCAAACACAACAAACACAGCACACACACACACACACACACACGCTGTATACACAGCACACACTCCGTATACACAGCACACACGCCGTATACACAGCACACACACGCCGTATAAACAACACACACGCCGTATACACAGCACACACACGCCGTATACACAGCACACACACGCCGTATACACAGCACACACACACCATATACACAGCACACACTCTGTATACACAGCACACACACTCCGTATATACACCACACACTCCATATACACAGCACACACTCCATATACACAGCATACACACAGCACACACTCCATATACACAGTGCGCACACACAGCACACACCGTATACACAACACACGCCGTATACACAGCACACATGCCGTATACACAGCACACACACACCGTATACACAGCACACGCACTGTTTACACAGCACACACACTCCGTATATACAGCACACACTCCATATACACAGCACACACTCCATATACACAGCATACACACAGCACACACTCCATATACACAGTGCGCACACACAGCACACACCGTATACACAACACACGCCGTATACACAGCACACATGCCGTATACACAGCACACACACACCGTATACACAGCACACGCACTGTTTACACAGCACACACACTCCGTATATACAGCACACACTCCATATACACAGCACACACTCCATATACACAGCATACACACAGCACACACTCCATATACACAGTGCGCACACACAGCACACACCGTATACACAACACACGCCGTATACACAGCACACATGCCGTATACACAGCACACACACAGCACACACTCCATATACACAGTGCGCACACACAGCACACACCGTATACACAACACACGCCGTATACACAGCACACACATACTGGACATTGAAGTCACAAATACATTTGATATATGGTGGTATATATTAGATATAAACACACTTAGTTCAGACATAAGTACCTGCTGCTTAGTTGCCCTGTAGGATCAGGTGCAGCACAAGTTCCTGCCTGACGCAAGATGGATGCAGCAGCTCAGCTCAAGGGCTGGCTTCATTCTTGTCTTCTCTCTCCTCTGCGGTGCTAGACCTGAGCAGCCGAGCACAGAGGCAGAGTGCACAGAACGGGAGGGTGACAGGCAGAACGCACGGCACTATACAGCCTTCTATGTGCCGTGCAGGCCCCTCCCCCATCACTCTGCAGGCCCCTCCCCCATCACTCTGCTTCTAGCTGCAATTTCACAGGGAGCATGTAGGAGCCAGAGGGAGGGAGACAGTCCCACTCCCAGTGCTGTCTGCCGGCAATAGACAAGATGAGCTGCTGCCCGAGCACCGCAGCCACCGGGAATCTGCCCAGGGGGCCGCAGAAAAGGTCCGGAGGTTCCCCACCCCTGTTCTAGACCAAACTCACCCAGCTGTGTCTTTATGGACAACGTGCACTGGGCTGAGTCATAGGGAACAGAAAATGGCCTTCCCCAAACTCTTCACACAAAGTTGGAAGCTAAAATTGTCTATAACATCTTGTGGTGAATAATTAGGATTAGACTTGTTTGGAACGAAGAGGCCGAGGCTGACCCCTGATAACAGCCCATGATCCTTCTCCACCAAACTGTACAGCAGGCACAATGCAGTCAGGGGGTGATGTTCTCCATTTTCCAAACCCAGACACATCCATCAGATGCAGATAGAGGAGTGTGATCCGTCACTTCCCAGAACACATCTCCTTCAGAGTCCAGGGCTGGTGGCTTTACACCGCTCCATCCGACGCGCCGCATTGTGCTTTGTGATGTACGGCTTAGCATTGTGCTTAATAATGTATGGCTCAACATTGTGCTTGGTGATCTACGGCTGCTGCATACAGGGCACGGTGGCGGCTTTGCACTGCTCCATCCGACACTCGGCATTGTAATTGGTGATGTCCAGCTGCATACAACTGCTCGAGCATGAAGGTCCTGGTGAAGGTGCAGTGTTTGTGCAAATAGATTCACAGGACCTAATCCATTGGCCAACTCAGTAATCTGTGGCCGCTAGCTGGGAGCTGTATGCTACACGATGGCACGCACATCTCTTCTTGTATGTGCCAGGCCAACTATTTACGTGGTTGATACTCCAGGTTCTGAGAATTTATTTGAACCAACTCTAATGACCATACAACCCTTGAGGCATGCTGTGTGTCCTTCTGTCATGGGATAGACATGAGCCACAAAGGAATAAATGAATAAACGTGGCTGGTCAGATGCTTATGTAATCTCTACTTTCCACATATCCATGTAGAGGTACTAGAGGACCCAAGCTGTGCCAAGAAACCATCCTCCACCATTACTCTACCTCCACCAGCCTGAACTGTTGACTCATGCTAGGAGGTATCGAATTCTGACCCTCTCGTAAAGATGGAGTTTGACTGATGAATTATCAACCTGAAAAGGAGTTGTCATTGTTCAGCCCTATTACTCAAAGCACTACTCCAGAGTTTTTCTTTTTTTTTTCAGAGCTGTTGTGGCGCTCTAAATATAAGTCCCCTGCCCAGTTCTGGTGTTTTCATCCTTCTTTGGTGTCGCTCCAGTCCCGTAGCATGAAACTTGTGACTGGCCAAAAGTCAGAAGTTCCAATTCATAAGTGCTCACTGCAATTCTATGAGAGCCAGAATGATGCTCTCATAGACTTGTATTGAGTTTTGACTCCCATGAAACACTGGAGTCCCCGGCAGGTCACAAATCACCGGAAACCAAAAGTGACCCTGGAAGCAAATGAAGACGGCGGCAGTTGAGTAAGATAGGGGCTAGGGGACTTCCATTTAAAGCACCAATCCGTCACTGGATTGGTTCTTCAAAGGTGGTCACTTTAACAGGATGCAATTCCCCCTTTCACCACTGATGGCAAGCATTGTTTTCCATAGACACTAATGAAATAGCGCCCCCACCAATAATTTAACAAATATTCTTTAAAGCGCTCGGTAACAGCAGATGAGTAGTTAGATGCTAGTGTATATATATGTATATATATATATATATATATATATATATATATATATATATATATATATATATATATATATATATATTTTATATATATATATATATATATATATACACACACATATACATATATATATATACACATATATATATATATATATATATATATATATATATATATATATATATATATATACATATATATATATATGTATATATATATATACACACACATATATATATATATATATCTCTTCATATTTTGTGTCTGTTTTTGTTTCCATGTACTTGTCCCTAACAGCCTTTTTCTATTATAATATACCAGCTGTGCGTGCTGCACATAATGCATAAATTGCTGAAATGTGTTACTGGGGAACGACTCCTTGGTTAAGGTAGATTTACATTCCTATATTTCCTGGAAGTATTTTTTTTAATTATGATATTCTGAGAAAGAGAATGAAATGAATTATTCTCAATAATAGTAAGGATAGGATTTATAAGAACCAGATGAGTGTCGGTGAGAGGTCTCACCATTAGTATCTCTGCACCATTTAGCAAGATCAATGATCGTCTATTGCCTGGTTAAATACCGGACATGCTTAAAATCTCACATTATTAAATGACAATGTGCTTTAAAAGTTTGTTTTTACAACAATGAAAGTTACGGTGTCTCCTATCCCAAAAAATATAAAAAATAACTCCAATACTGAGAACGGGACTCTGAAATGCTCCTTCGAATTTGACTGGAATCGAAACGTTCTCAGGATGTGACCAATCGTTGGGGTAGGTGATACCTTTGAATGCATTAAATAACTTTTGTCTGGGACATAAATATCCAATGAATGCCCACTGCTGGGACTGCGATGCCCGCTGGAAAGATGGCTGCGCATGCACATCGGAACCCTGAAGACTGCCGAGCAAGCGCATGCGCTTCACATTCACACTCCGCCTGGCTCAGTTGGAAGCTGAAAGCTGCAGCTAATTATTGTCTTTTGACTGTCTGCAGTGGTCACGTGAAGTCACCAGAGCCAGGACACCAGTAGGGGACAGAGGCAGTGGTGATACAGTGCAATGAAAATTCAATAAGTGTGTATATATACTGTTTTATTTAATTCCCCCATAGACCAGGATGGGGACATATATTACAGGAAGGGGACAGTAGATACCAGGAAGGGGACAGTATATACCAGGAGGGGCCAAGCAGGGGGACAGTATACAGTTAGGTCCAGAAATATTTGGACAGTGACACAAGTTTTGTTATTTTAGCTGTTTACAAAAACATGTTCAGAAATACAATTATATATATAATATGGGCTGAAAGTGCACACTCCCAGCTGCAATATGAGAGTTTTCACATCCAAATCGGAGAAAGGGTTTAGGAATCATAGCTCTGTAATGCATAGCCTCCTCTTTTTCAAGGGACCAAAAGTAATTGGACAAGGGACTCTAAGGGCTGCAATTAACTCTGAAGGCGTCTCCCTCGTTAACCTGTAATCAATGAAGTAGTTAAAAGGTCTGGGGTTGATTACAGGTGTGTGGTTTTGCATTTGGAAGCTGTTGCTGTGACCAGACAACATGCGGTCTAAGGAACTCTCAATTGAGGTGAAGCAGAACATCCTGAGGCTGAAAAAAAAGAAAAAATCCATCAGAGAGATAGCAGACATGCTTGGAGTAGCAAAATCAACAGTCGGGTACATTCTGAGAAAAAAGGAATTGACTGGTGAGCTTGGGAACTCAAAAAGGCCTGGGCGTCCACGGATGACAACAGTGGTGGATGATCGCCGCATACTTTCTTTGGTGAAGAAGAACCCGTTCACAACATCAACTGAAGTCCAGAACACTCTCAGTGAAGTAGGTGTATCTGTCTCTAAGTCAACAGTAAAGAGAAGACTCCATGAAAGTAAATACAAAGGGTTCACATCTAGATGCAAACCATTCATCAATTCCAAAAATAGACAGGCCAGAGTTAAATTTGCTGAAAAACACCTCATGAAGCCAGCTCAGTTCTGGAAAAGTATTCTATGGACAGATGAGACAAAGATCAACCTGTACCAGAATGATGGGAAGAAAAAAGTTTGGAGAAGAAAGGGAACGGCACATGATCCAAGGCACACCACATCCTCTGTAAAACATAGTGGAGGCAACGTGATGGCATGGGCATGCATGGCTTTCAATGGCACTGGGTCACTTGTGTTTATTGATGACATAACAGCAGACAAGAGTAGCCGGATGAATTCTGAAGTGTACCGGGATATACTTTCAGCCCAGATTCAGCCAAATGCCGCAAAGTTGATCGGACGGCGCTTCATAGTAAAGATGGACAATGACCCCAAGCATACAGCCAAAGCTACCCAGGAGTTCATGAGTGCAAAAAAGTGGAACATTCTGCAATGGCCAAGTCAATCACCAGATCTTAACCCAATTGAGCATGCATTTCACTTGCTCAAATCCAGACTTAAGACGGAAAGACCCACAAACAAGCAAGACCTGAAGGCTGCAGCTGTAAAGGCCTGGCAAAGCATTAAGAAGGAGGAAACCCAGCGTTTGGTGATGTCCATGGGTTCCAGACTTAAGGCAGTAATTGCCTCCAAAGGATTCACAACAAAATATTGAAAATAAAAATATTTTGTTTGGGTTTGGTTTATTTGTCCAATTACTTTTGACCTCCTAAAATGTGGAGTGTTTTTAAAGAAATGTGACAATTCCTACAATTTCTATCAGATATTTTTGTTCAAACCTTCAAATTAAACGTTACAATATGCACTTGAATTCTGTTGTAGAGGTTTCATTTCAAATCCAATGTGGTGGCATGCAGAGCCCAACTCGCGAAAATTGTGTCACTGTCCAAATATTTCTGGACCTAACTGTACACCAGGAGGGCTCCAGGAGAGGGACAGTATATACCAGGATGGGGACATATATACCAGGATGGGGACATATATATCAGGATGAGAACATTTTTACCAGGATGTGGTTATAGATACACAGGATGTGGGCTAGAATGGGGAACATATATACTAGGATGGGGGACATATATGCCATATATACCAGGATGGGGGATATATTTATGAGGAAGGATCCCAGGATGGAGGACATTAAAACAGGGTGAGGGGACATTACTACATTATTTTATTGTGGAAAAAAATGTACTGAACAACCCCTTTGTAAAACAAAAAATTCCAAAATTAATCAAAGGGGTTTTCCAAAAAATTCCAGTTTTCTCATAAATGTTGGATAGAAGAGAACTTGCTAATCACTGGTGGTCTGGTCTCTAATAGAGATAAGTAAACCCGAGGTTCGTTGTTCGTACCATGCACAGACTTTACAAACAAAAACAGAGTTTGGGTTCGGAGTTAGGGAGCTTTACGTATGCAATCCACTTGGGCGATCCACTGCTGTGCTCGGGTACAGTTGGTGCTCAGCCCGGTGTGAGCCGCTTGCAGTGGGGGTAACAATAGCATGATTGGATGTAGTGTGCACCCCGCAAAAACTGGAAAACCTCCGCCTACCTGCCCCCGGAAGTGATCTGTTTATGGCTGGCTGTATGTGGGCGGAAACCCGAACTGCCCAATTGGCGACTGCCAAAGGGGTTCAGGTCCTGTCTGGGTCCTAAAACCAAACTTTTTCACAGTCCGTCTGAACCCACCAAACTGAACTTCCATGGGACCACTCATCTCTAATCTCTAATGATTCTTACAATTAGGCTCCGCAGAGCTCCATCTTGAATGGAGTGGGGGTTAAGCTTGACCACCAGCAGAGCACCATTCTCATAATTCTGGAACTTCATTCTCAGAAACACTTAAGGTCCCCCCATTGGGTCCCCAAGGATCAGCATATTACCCCTTAATCTTTGGATAAGATATAATTGGTGATTTTGGAAAAACCCTTTTAAAGGGGCATTCCAGGACTTTAATATTGATGACTTATCCTCAGGATAAGTAATCAATGACTGATCAGTATAGGGGCGACACCCGTCACCCCTGCCATTCAGCTGTTCCTGGTGTGACAAGCTTTTTTGTATCTAAAAACGGGCTTGAATCCTTCTTGAGCACCCATAATTCCAAGTGTGCCATAAACCTTATTCTACCAGCTGTTCTCAGTGCCACTGCCGGCCGGAACTACTCACTTGCAGACCTGTATAGCATCTGTCATGAGATATGTACCAATGGAAAAGGCCTCCTAGGCTGACCCTAAGACTGAGGCCCCTGCACTGTCCTCTATCTCGAAGGTAGGCTTGATGGTAGCCAGGTTTGAGCACCCAGCGTGACTCTGTCTCCTGTACGAGCCCTGATACTACTCCCCCCACCCAAGGAGTGGGCAGCGAGCCCAGTAACGAAGACCCCACAAAAAGGCACATGAAAGGTAAATGAAAACTCGTGCACACAAACACAAAGAAGGGTCAACATGTGAACTGGGGAGTAACGCAAAAAGGATAGGAAATAAATGCACAACTGGAGAACTCACACACCACGCAGAACCGCAACTTGTAGATCACCATAGAACAGGATAACCACAGTAACCGGGGTAGCAGAAGCTATATCCGGCACTAAGTTCTTGAACCTTATAAAAGGAGAAGGTGGCTGAGGATGGTAATCAGCAGACTGAGCTTCCAGCAGATGAACAAAAGCCAACAGGACTTAACTCCTGCTGTACTGGGAAGCAATGAAGCCAGACGATGCCCATGAAAGACTGTGCAACTTGGGGAACCCAGGCTGTTTGTTGGACTCTGAAATGTGAACAGAATCCAACACCGCCATGACACCCAGAGAGTGCAATGCCGAACAACGCACTGTTGACCACTGACGGACTAGTGGATGAGGACAGGAACTGGACATCCGCCCCTTCTGATTTGATTAGGGGGTGGATATGCAGTACCCAGCCGTGGTCACTATACAGTTGATGGAGCTGTGCAGACCCGCACCCAAGCAGTTCTGGCACTGGCAGTAGCTGATGGTCGAGGGTGACAGATGTCACACCCCCATTGATCAGACATTGACGACCTTTCCAATTGATAGGTCATCAATGTTGAAGTCCCAGACAGCTCCTTTAAGTCAAAGTACTGAGCTCTGCTATATCCAACAAGCACAGTGCTGCGATCTTTCACTACTTTAATTTATTGCTCTACAGCCCAGACCTGATTTTACCTGGAGATATTTATTTCAGAGGTACAAATAAGTTAAGGATTAATGAAAATGACCTCACACACAATTTAATCTCCCGCTCGCAGTGTCACGATGATTGGCCGGAGACAAATGCCTCTTTATAACGTCTGGTTATCATGGCGCTTGCTGTGTCATGAGTCACAACCCAGGAATTTACTCTCCAGAAATACGATCAGTTACTTTAATTAAGGAATTCTATAAAGCAAAAAATATGATCCTCTTATCAGCCGGGTGCAAGGTGAAGAATCGTGTGGAGATCAGAGAGCATGTAAGGACAGAGTAAGATGGAGGAGGAGAGCTGAAAAATGGACTCAAACATGTACGCTTCACTCAATGTTTACACCCCCCCGTGTAGTCTGTCATATTGTTGGCTGGGGGCCGTGAGTTATTGGGTGTTACATGAGATCCTCCAAAGGGTGACACTCGCCCCATTCATTAGGAGATTACATTTCTGGATTAAGGATGATTTTTTAATCTTTTGATGAAGGCCCCTTGACATATCTCACATAGATGATTTGTAGCTTAGTAAATAAAACTCATGGACAGGTCATTAACCATTTTGATCCTCTTCCAAAGTTAGAACTTTTCTTCAGCTATCTACTGCCTATTGAAGAGAGGAACAATCTAGAAATCAATGTTAGTAAGTCAAACCAGAGTCTTTTCCAAAAGGAAAACGTCTCCATCCAGTTGGTTTGGAGTTCTTGCCCGCATCGAAGAGCAGGTGACATGGTTGGCTGAGGGAGATGCCTTTGATGCATATTGAGGAGGGGGGTGTACCGGCTCTTATGGAAGAGACCTAACTCAATTTTCTCCAAAAAGAAAATGGCTCCATCCAGTTGGTTTGGAGTTGTTGCCCCCATTGTAGAACAGATGACAAGGTTGGCTGAGGGAAATACCTTCAATGCATCTTGGGGAAGGAGGGGGGTGTACTGGCTCTCAAGGAAGAGACCTATATCGATCTTCTCCAAAAGGAAAATGGCTCCATCCAGTTGGCTTGGAGTTCTTTCCCCCATCGAAGAGCAGGTGACTGGTTGGCTGAGGGAGATGCCTTTGATGCATCTTGGGAGGGGCGGTGTACCGGCTCCCATGGAACAGACCTATCTCGATCTACTCCAAAAGGAAATGCCTCTATCCAGTTGGTTTGGTGTCCTTGCTCTCATCGAAGAGCAGGTGGCATGGTTGGCTGAGGGAAATACCTTTGATGCAGGTTGAGGTGGTGGTGTACCAGCTCTCATTGAAGAGACCTGACTCGGTATGGAGACTTATTTTCAAGGCATGTTATATGTGAAAAATGTAAGAAAAGTAGTAAGAAATAAGTGAATGGGCTGAATTTCAGATTTGTCCAATTCACTGAAATTGCCCGGGAAATGGCTTGTTTGGTGGCTGGGTGAGAGGTCAGCAGGTCTAGGAGGTAATGTTCCTCCTTGCGGGAAGAACCAAGATGGTTTTGGTTTGGCTGTCCATTCTAAATCATGTGGAATGGTAAAGCATTTTATAGGATAGACAATGACTTGGATGGCTATCTCCAGTAGGTGGTTCTGAATACACTACTTCAGAAATGTGCTAGTTTGCATGTTTTTTTCCCAAAAAACCTTGTTTGGCCTATAAGTCTCAATATGCCAGCTCAGTAACCTCGAAAAGAAGAATCTTGACCGCTCTAAACCTAAAGGTAGGTGAGTCCTGTTTTGAATGTCCTGTATGGAAGTAGACTGGGAGTAGTCGCTTTTCTTCCCTTGAAGACACCAATCACGAAGTTGTGTTGTCTTGTAATGCCATGTGAATTGTGTCCTGAATCTCTCTAAATATTGTCTTACGTGTAATATATCCTGTGTAATTGTGAATGTGATGTGGTATGTTCCTGTATAGTGTACAGCGTAGTAGTGTTTTCAAGTACAATGTTGTGCACTGTCCTGTTCTCTCCCAAAACAGATAATGAGCAGGGTCAAAAGGAGTTAAGTATTGGGACTAGCCTACAAGCTATCAGCTAACCCCAGTGGAGTTAGCTGATAGGGTAAGAGACAGTTTCTTCTGGAAGAATTAGTGAAGACCTAGTGTGCGATAAATACGGACGGATAGTCTGTTGGTCAAGGAGGATCGCATACAGTGGGTGACTTTTGGTGGAGAAAGAAGACTGACATCGAGATAGCGTGATCCTCAAGTGCTGACTGAGACACTGAATGCTAAAAGACGCTGAGCCTCCATACAAAGTGTCCCCAGATAGAAGGGTCTGAAGAATGCGACTTTAGCAATTAGGCCCCAAGCCTAATAGGTAACTGGTTGGAACAGACTTAAGGGTGCTTTACAGTGATTGCTAGCAATGTCAAGCGTGATAGCACCCGCCCCGTCGCTCGTGGGACATTTGGTGCTCGCTGCCGTAGCGAACATTATCGCTACGGCAGCGTCACATGCATATACCTTGTCAGCGACGTCGCTGTGACTGACGAACAATCCCTCCCTCAAGGGGGAGGTGCATTCGGCGTCATAGTGACGTCACTGCGGCGTCACTAAGCGGCCGGCCAATAGAAGCGGAGGGGCAGAGATGAGCGAGATGTAACATCCCGCCCACCTCCTTTCTTCCGCATTACCCGTGGACACAGGCAAGGAGATGTTCGTCGCTCCTGCGGTGTCACATATAGCGATGTGTGGTGCCGCAGGAGCGACGAACAACATCGTACCTGTGGCACCAGCGATATTAAGGAAATGAGCGACGTGTCAACGATCACCGTTTTTGAACGATTTTGTGATCGTTGATCGTCGCTCATTAGTGTTGCACGCTGCGATGACGCTACCGGCGCCGGATGTGCGTCACTATCGGCGTGACCCCGACGATATATCGGTAGCGATGTCGTAGCATGTAAAGCACCCTTAAGACGTGAGCAGAGTTGGCTTTCCCGGGCATAGTCTTCCCAAAGGTTTATACTTGGAGGAACCCACAGCATCAAAATTCTATACTAAGATCACAGAAAGTTTTTTCAAAAAAACTATAACAGAAAAGTCAGTTTTGGCGATACTAGCGTTTCCTCAGCCACCACGAGTTATTCAGTGGATGTCTCCTCCGACTCCTCTTCTGAAGAGGTTATTACACCTGTTCCACTTGACAAAAGATACAAGAAAAAGAAAAATTACACTTCAAAAAACGCACTAGGAGAGGAGGTCGCAAACATCGGAAACACCAGGTATCCGGACCGCGGAGATACTAACCTGTCCAGTCTGGAACCTTTCAGCTCAGATCCTTTCACAGCATCATTTATCAGTATTATCTAAAGGACTTAGTTTTTGTCCCACAAATAAATTCAATCTTTTTAATACGCTGCTGGACATTAACAAACTGGCCAGAAACTTAACCCTGAAGTGCCATTTCATCGATAATGAAGATTTACAGGATAACCTCAGCCCTTCCTCAGATTCCAACATGCTTAATTCTAATGTGATTCCTAAGTTCTGTGAATTAAAAAAACTTTCTGATTTACGGCAATTGGAATCAGAATCCAGAAGTTATGATTTTCTTCCTGACAGGTTTATGACCACCAATTCTCTGTTTTATCCTATTCAGTCTAGGCCATCTGTATTAGATGTTTTTCAGGAACGTATTGAGGAGGATTTGGTTGCATTGGATAGACTCACGAGTGTTAAAAATAACAACCTCAACCCCCAAGAAGTTTTGGCTTTACAAGACTCGCAGTCTAATACTGGTTTGATCATCAGAGAAGCCGATAAGGAGGGGGCTGTTGTTTTAGATTCACTTTTGTATTTCAAAATGAACCATGCCATTTTATCTGATGTTAACACCTACTTACATCTACAGGGGGATCCAGCCAATTTCTACAAGACTAAAATTGATAAAATGCTTCAGGCTGGTTTGGAGGGGGGCATTTTTCCACAAAAAAATGTATGACTATCTAAGGGTACTTTCACACTTGCGTTTATTTCCTTCCATTACAATCCGCCCTTTTGGAAAACACCGGAATCCGTTAACGGATTCCGCTGTTTCCCATAGACTTGTATGGGTGACGGATTGTACCAAAAGGACCTGCGTTGCTTCCGCTGGGCGACGCTCCATTGCTTCCGCCCAGCGGGAGGAACACAGCATGTAACGTTATTTTGAGCAGCGGAATCCTCTGGATTTCACTGCGCATGCTCTTTTTTTTTTTTTTAAATCAAACTTTATTTTGGCTTGCGCTGGCCGAACGTTCAGCTGAGCGCCCGGCCGTCGGCAAGCGACAGCGCTCAGCTGAGCGACCGGCCGCCAGCATGCCCGGCCGCCGGCATGCCCGGGCGCCGGCAAGTCACAGCGCTCAGCTGATCACCCGGCGGCCGGCTACTGGGAGCGATCAGCTGATCACCCGGCGGCCGGCTACTGGGAGCGATCAGCTGATCGTTCACAATAGTCTGCCGCTGGTAAAAACTGTAAAAAAAAACCAAAACAAAACGAATTGCGTTGTTTTGCGTTGTTTTGCAGCATCCGTTGCATCCGTTGTGCCACTATATGCAACACATCCGTTGCATCCGTTACACAACGCAATGCAACGGATACCGTTCAACGCAAGTGTGAAAGTACCCTTAAGGTGGACCATCCTGTTATTCCTGTGTATCATGCCCTCCCCAAACTACATAAAGGCATCTTTCCACCTCCATTTAGGCCCATTATATCCGGCATTGGTTCTCTTGGTGAAAAACTTGGTGCATGGTTGGATTATTTTCTACAGCCCTTGGTTAGGGATTTGCCAGGTTTCCTTAGGGATACTAAATCCCTCATTAATAATTTAAATTCTATACCCTGGCATAGTAATTACATGTGGCTGACTTGTGATATTGTCAGCCTTTATCCCTCCATTCCACACCATGTAGCCACAGATTGTTTGCAGTTATTTCTCATGAAGCACAGTTCATATCCCATCCACATACAAAACTTTATTATTACTGCAATTAATTTTTTGTTAACTCATAATTATTTTTCGTTTGATGAAAATTTTTTTTTTGCAGAAATGCGGCGTTAGCATGGGAGGGAAATTTTCCCCCTCCCTTGCTAACATTGTTGTTGCTATTTTTGAGGAATTTTACATTTTCAATGATGATAATGATTTTTCAGATCACATAATTTTTTATACACGTTACATCGACGATTTATTGATTATATGGAAGGGGGATGTTGCTACAGCACATTCCTTCGTTAATCATCTTAATCAAAATGATTTCAACCTTAAATTTACTTTTCAGACACATCCCACTAGTATTAACTATTTGGATATTACCCTGACAGGCAATGGTAGTACAGTGGAGATCCTCCCCTATCATAAGGATACGGACTCCAATTCTATTTTACTGGCCAGTTCATGTCACTCCCCGCACGTTATTAAAAACATTCCGCTTGGTGAGCTTATTAGATTAAAACGCAATTGCTCCCGTCCTGATTTCTTACAAGCAGAATCTGTTTCTGCTCTGGCAAAGTATATAT
Organism: Anomaloglossus baeobatrachus; assembly: GCF_048569485.1. Classification (NCBI taxonomy): domain Eukaryota; kingdom Metazoa; phylum Chordata; class Amphibia; order Anura; family Aromobatidae; genus Anomaloglossus; species Anomaloglossus baeobatrachus. The sequence goes on from NC_134360.1 coordinate 25,058,590, forward strand.
AACAGCATTAAAATTAATCCTTTATTGATTATTCTAAAAAGAGGAACCCAATCCCTATTTTTGTTAGGTATATTTAGTTTTTTATGCCTTAGTTTTTCTATCAAATTGGACTAACGCCCGTTGATCTGGCATAATCACCTTTGTGTTTGTATATTATGTTGGTTTGTTTATTTGTTTTTGAACTAGTGGCCTCCACCATGATGTTCTAAATGCGGGATGAATTTCCTTAGGTTATCTGGGCACGCATATGATTATACATGGTGAAGGCTTTGTGAGTTGATGAAAATTTAATCAGAGGGATTGGGTTCCTCTTTTTAGAATAATCAATAAAGGATTAATTTTAATGCTGTTATATATATCTACCAATTGGGATTGCTGTATTACCTGCTCTGGCAAAGCTCAAATATAGGGGTTATCCTAAATGGTGCCTGGACCGGGCAAAAACTATAGTCGACAAAATTGACAGATCTGACCTCTTTAAGGATAATAATAGTAAAAATAAGAATAATATCAATAATTGGGTGACGTTTACAACTTATTTTTCTCCACAATTTCATGATATAGTAAAAATAGTACAAAAACATCTGCCCATTTTACAAAGTGATGATTTATTGAGGCGTATTTTTTACCAAAAACAAAATTAATTTTGTGGCTAAAAGAGCTCCCAATCTAGCTAATATCTTATCCCCCAGCTTGGTTGTCAGCAAAAAAGACAATGCCATCTCCAAGAATTGGCTGTCTTGTAAGGGCTTTTTTGGTTGCGGGCACAACTTCTGCATCTCGTGCAAACATGTAAAAAAATGTAAAACATTTACATCCACACATACAGGGCTATCTTATAATATCAACAGTTTTATAAACTGTAATACCCCTAATGTGGTTTATTTAATAGAGTGTATCTTCTGCCATGTACAATATGTTGGTTGCACAAGTTGTCCCCTCAAACAAAGCATACGCAGACACATGTCAGACACACTCAATACATCTGCGGTAAAACATGTAAAAAAATGTAAAACATTTACATCCACACATACAGGGCTATCTTATAATATCAACAGTTTTATAAACTGTAATACCCCTAATGTGGTTTATTTAATAGAGTGTACCTCCTGCCATGTACAATATGTTGGTTGCACAAGTTGTCCCCTCAAACAAAGAATACGCAGACACATGTCAGACACACTCAATACATCTGCGGTAAATGTGTCTGCTGTCTCCAGACACTTTGCCTCTGTCCATAACAGGTGCCTGGACACTCTTGTATTTACGGGGATTGAAAAAGTATCCAGACCAATTAGAGGAGGGGATCTTAGAAGAAAAATTCTCAATAGAGAATCTTTCTGGATTTTTAAATTGGGCACTAGAACTCCGCATGGTCTAAACATAAGGAGAGACCTTGTTATGCAGTACACCTAAACTTTCTTATCCTTCTGCCCATTCCATGACACATTTTTTTTTCTTAATACCAGTAATTATATCACTTCTCATTCTGGTATACCATTGGAATTTAATATTTTAAAAATTATTCTTTTTTTCCTTCTCCCTCCCTTCTTTTCAGGTCATTTTTTACTATATAAATCTATACTATATAATAATACGGAGAATTTTTGTTCTCCATTTAAATCTATCAAAAAACCTTCTTGTCTTTAAGAGTATTAACATAATAATTAATAACAGCCTGCATTTTTTTCTGTGAGCTCTCTGGTTATTTCTATTTTTAATCATGTTATTCATATGTATTGTTTTTTCTGTGTTTTCTATTGTCTGCAAACTTTCGGTGCAGTGTCTCAGTTTTTTATTTTTTCTCTGTGCTGTCTACAACCAAGTGTGGTGGGTGTGTATTACATCTGATTAAGGGTACTTTCACACTTGCGTTTATTTCCTTCCGTTACAATCCGCCCTTTTGGAAAACAGTGGAATCCGTTAACGGATTCTGCTGTTTCCCATAGACTTGTATGGGTGACGGATTGTACCAAAAGGACCTGCGTTGCTTCCGCTGGGCGACGCTCCGTTGCTTCCGCCCAGCGGGAGGAACGCAGCATGTAACGTTATTTTGAGCAGCGGAATCCTCTGGAATCCACTGCGCATGCTCTTTTTTTTTTTTTTTTTTTTAAATCAAACTTTATTTTGGCTTGCGGTGGCCGAACGTTCAGCTGAGCGCCCGGCCGTCGGCAAGCGACAGCGCTCAGCTGAGCGACCGGCCACCGGCATGCCCGGCCGCCGGCAAGTCACAGCGCTCAGCTGAGCGCCCGCCCGCTGGCATGCCCGGCCGCCGGCAAGTGGCAGCGCTCAGCTGATCACCCGGCGGCCGGCTGCAGGGAGCGATCAGCTGATCACCCGGCGGCCGGCTACTGGGAGCGATCAGCTGATCACCCGGCGGCCGGCTACTGGGAGCGATCAGCTGATCGTTTACAATAGTCTGCCGCTGGTAAAACTGTAAAAAAAAAATCAAAACGAATTGCGTTGTTTTGCAGCATCCGTTGCATCCGTTGTGCCACTATATGCAACACATCCGTTGCATCCGTTACACAACGCAATGCAACGGATACCGTTCAACGCAAGTGTGAAAGTACCCTAATTCAACCTGTTTTGACGTGCACAGACTTTAAATACTGTTTTGGAGACTTTCTCTGCGCATTCCATGAATAAGACCTTTATAGGTCGAAACGCGTAGGAAATTGCTCCTCTGTCTTATCTGCCTCCCTATTTTTGTCTTGTACTGATGGAAACATTTTTACTACCAATAAAGAAACTGATTTTAAGTTGATTTTCTCCTGGAGTTGCTGGATTTCCTTCCTTTTCTCCATAGTCTTCCCAAACGTCCAAGAGCATAGGGTTCTTCTCTGGCACTACTGGCTACCCCTTCCTCTTCGAGGAGAAGAGATGTGGATACTGAAGCATCTGGGAGGGAAAGGCTCCACTCTGGCCATAGTGTCGGTACCTCTGACCTCCTCGTGTATGAGGAGACTGGATGTGGAGCCATTGGAAGGGAAAGTGACCATCATGAATTGATCTGTAGCTTTAAGCTGGACCAGTAGGATTGGAATCAACACAGCGGTATCTGAAAATGTGTCTGATTATGGTTTGTACAACTGAAACATGCTTGAAGAAGAGTGCCTACTATCTTGTGTACAAAGTTCGTGAAGTTGAGTTGGTAAGTAAAAAGTTGTGGTTTGAACAGAACTGGTGGTTTCCTTGTTGAAGCGAATCATTTTCTGGTCCTGGCCAGCCGATGCCAACAGCAATCACGTGTACAGTTCACACAACACAAATCCACACACCCAGCCAGGACCATGTCATGTATATAGTGTGCCGGAGTGTCCCTGAGTCAATCCCTAACCCACGATTACCGCTGTGCACCACTCTACGATACGAAGGAGAAACTTAGCCCTTAGTCCTAAATGTGGGTGAATAGTGGGTCATCTACTGTATAAAAATGCTATACAAGTGTGAGTTCAGTATAATGGAACTGACCCAAAGAATCATATTGTCTGGTTGTTTTTTTACCCTTTTTTTACCCTCTAATCTAATATATAAAATGAGGGTATGTATGTGTGTGTGTGTGTGTATGTCCGCTACAGGAATCCGCACTGTCAAATTTACAATCACGAAATTTTGCACAGACACTCCATGTGACCCACGGAACGTCGTACACTATGTTTTCACAGGAAAATGTAACCCTGCGCTTTACAGTTACGCTCCAAAAAATCTGCCTCCATTAAAGTGAATGGAGCCTGGAACTACAGGTTATTAATAGGAGCTGTGATTGGTTGCTATAGACAATGAAGGACAGTCACAGTATAAGAAGCTTATGTGTGAGGTAATATGATGTTTGTGGGGAGACGGATAGAGAGAGAGGCAGACAGAGAGAGAGAGAGAGAGACAGACAGAGACAGACAGGGAAAGAGACAGAGAGGGAAAATGACAGACAGAAAGAGAGACAGACAGAGACAGATGGTAAAAGAGACAGACAGATGGGGAAAGAAACAGACAGAGACAGACAGAAACAGACGGGGAAAGAGACAGACGGAAAAAGAGACAGACGGGGAAAGAGACTGACGGGGAAAGAGACAGACAGAGACAGATGGGGAAAGAGATAGACAGAGACAGACGGGGAAAAAGACAGACAGAGACATAAGGACGAAAGAGACAGACGGGGAAAGAGACAGAGACAGACGGGGAAAGAGACAGACAGAGACATAAGGGGAAAGAGACAGAGACAGATGGGAAAAGAAACAGACAAAGTCAGATGGGGCAAGAGACAGATGGGGCAAGAGACAGATGGGGCAAGAGACAGACGGGGAAAGAGACAGACAGGGAAAGACAGAGACAGACAGACAGAGATAGAGAGACAGACACATAGACACAGAGATAGAGACAGATAGACTGATACAGAGACAGAGAGATAGAAACAGACAGACAGAGACAGACAGACTGGGAGAGAGACAGAGACAGTTACTATCCCGGGTAACGCCCGGATACTACAGCTAGTGAAATCTATAAAGGTGAGTGGGGGAAAAAAAGTTGGAATTGCGCTATTTTTTCACCTTTTAATGAACTTGGATTTTTTTTCCCATTTTTCAGTACATTATATAGTAAAATAAAGGGTGTCATATAAAATGAAAATATGTCTTGCAAAAAACAAACCCATCAAATAAAGGTATCAATAAAAGAATTAAAAAAAGTTATGGCTCTAGGAAAAAAGGGAAGAAAAAACAAATGTGTAAAAATAAAAATGCACCTGGTTGGGAAGAGGTTAAGTCGACTTTCTAAATTTCTGTATTCTGCTCTGCATTTCTGTAAGAAGTGAATTCATACATTATAGATCACTTTATAACCATCTTTTCTCATTTAATTACACAGAATTACAATTGATCAGTGAGCAAATATGATCAAACACGATTTCGGCTTTTGTAGATTTATTTTCGCCTCCTCTCGGATCTGCAGTGTGCCGGGGAAAACGCGTCATTTAGTTATGGAGCGAGCAGAGTCATCAATCAATACTTTACTATTACAGGGATGGGAAAGTTCAATAAATTACTCTCAACTTTGCAGCAATTTGACCTCATTAGTTTCAGGCAATATTAATGGATGTGTAAAGTATAAGTCGGCTAATGACACTTTTCTATCTACTTTTATATGTTTTATATTCAGTACCGTGCAGAGATTATTGTCAGCTAGGATATAGATTTATGACTGGTATTACAGTAATATTGTATTACTACTGATCAAAAATATCATTTTGTTTCAAACTATGAGCGATGATTAAAGAGGTTGAATGAGATGAGAAAAAATACTCTATTTCTTTAGTTTTCTTCTTTTTTTAATAGACAGTGCCACTCTTGTGGGTTGGTTGTATGTGGTACTGCACCTCAGCATATTCACTTAAAGAGTATCTTTCACAATGATAAACTGACCAAATTATAGAATAGTGTCTAGAGTGCTGAGTAAAATCTGTTTTTTTATGCAGACATATTAGCTTGTAAATTTCAAGTTATTATTTATGATCAGCTCAACTGGGCGTTACCAGAGAATTTTCTCTGGTGGCATGTACTTTTTTCCCCTCATAGCATTGCCCAATCATAGGCAGGAGACATCATGTGAGGGGAAAAATAGCATGAATTTCTCTCAGTCCTGATCTCTATTTTGTTATGTCATGTAGTTCAGAGCTGAGTGTAATAACAAACACTTCCAGATCTCATCTCAGGGTAGTCAGTGTTGGTGAAGGAGGAATACAGCAGAGCTGAGTGTGATTACAAACACTTATAGATCTCATCTCAGAGCAGTTAGTGTGAAGGAAGGAGGAATACAGCAGAGCTGAATGTTATTACAAACATTTCTAGGTCTCATCACAAGGCAGTCAGTGTGGGGGAGAAAGAATACAGCAGAGCTGAGTGTGGTTACAAACACCTCTGGATCTCATCTCAGGGCAATCAATGCAGGGGAGGAATGCAGCATAGCTGAGTGGAAAATAAAAACTTACAGATCTCATCTCATGGCAGTCGGTGTAGGGAGGAGAAATAAAGCAGAGCTGAGTGTGATTAGATATACTTCCAGATCTCATTGCAGAGTAGTCAGTGTGGGGGGAGGAAAGCAGCAGAGCTGAGTGTGAGTAGTATTACTTCCAGATCAAATTTCAAGGCAGTCGGTGTAGGTGAGAAGGAATATAGCAGAGTTAGGTTTGATTAGAAACACTTCCAAATGTCATCTCAAGGCAGTCAGTGTGGGAGGAGAAGGAATAGAGCAGAGCTTAGCGTGGAATCCAATCATCCAGGGAAGAAAAGCGGCTACTCACTCTGTACGTGGCAAAAACTTTATTCTGCAGTTGCAGACATTACAGGAGCAGTGAGGGGAGAAAAGGAATGCAGGGACGGGGAGCGGACGACAGCCTGTTTCGCGCTGGTAGCGCTTTGTACAGAGTGAGTAGCCGCTTTTCTTCCCTGGATGATTGGATTCCACACTATATTGTATGCTGAGCACCACTCTGCCAGGCTTCTCTAATACAGGCGCATGTGAAGTCCAGGATCAGCTGCTTTTCACTGAACTGTGAGTACCGCTCCACTGCCTGGCGTAATTGCTCTGCAGTGCCCGACCTCCTTCCATAGCAAAGCTTAGTGTGATTACAAACACTTCCAAATCTCCTTCTATGGCAGTATCACTGTGAAGGGAGGGACATATCTGACAGCTATGAGAGGAAAGCTACAGTTGCAGAGAAATTTATAATGACACTCAGCTCTGCTGTATACTTCCTTTCCCCCATACTTTCTACTGTGATAGGAGATCTTGATGTGTTTGTAATGATACTCAGCCCTGCTGTATTTTCCATTTCCACCACACTGACTGCCTTCAGAGGTGATGTAGAAGTGTTTATAATCACATTTAGCAATGTTCCATACTACTCAATAGCTGCAGAGATCAGGTTTGGGAGCATGGAGGTCCTCCACAGTCATCTTTGGTTATTTCAGTGCTGTCTCTCTGTATCTGAGGTCAGTATTTATTACTCTTTGGGAGAGACCTCAGAACTAGAGTTGAGCGGATCGGCTATAATCCGGGTCCGACGGATTCGGATCGGGTTAACGCCGAAGTCCGGATCCGATCCGGAATCCGCGGCTATGTAAATCAATGGGGAGAGAGAGCGAGAGAGAGAGAAAAAAAAAAAACGGATCCGGATCGTGCACCCCGGATCCCGGGTACTGGTCGGACTCGGATCGGAACCTCGAACCGTGCGATTTTTCCAGATCCGGGTTCGCTCAACACTACTCAGAACATAATTATATTCTTACAGAAATCCAGGGACTTTTCCTTTCTAATGATTTTATTCAGACTGATTCAAATCCGCATTCTGAATTGAGCTAATGTACCCAAAACAAATTTCGGGAGATTAGACTGTCTCTACTAAGGACTTAAAGGGTTTCCATAAGAACTAAAGAAGCACTTTAAAGAGGACCTATCACTAGGTTAAAATTGGGCATTTTTTTTGTTTTTTTCTTTATTTTATTCCCGCTACTCCCTTGAGTATTCTCTTTTTCATCTCTTTTAAATCCGCCATACAGTTCCAGAGATATGTTTCTTTTAATTTACTACTACCATTTGTAGTGTTTATCAAAGAGGAATGGCTAACAGGATCCTCATGGGCGTGTCTCTGGGATCCTCTGCATTGTTACCCTGTGAGCCATGCCCCTTTGTAAAGACCATAAAAAATAGCATTAAATAGAAAGGCTCATATCTCTGGAACTGTTAGGCGGATTTAAGAAGAACAAAAACTGTAATACTCAGGGGAACAGCAGGAATAAAACAATAGCAAAAACTGCCCCCTTCTGATCTGGCTACAGGATTTCTTTAAGCCTAAGTTAAAGTTAAGCCTAAGTTAAGTCCTAATACCATAGTATCATGTTAAGTTTGCAGGATTTCTGTTAAATGTATTTTATTATGTAATCCTCCCTAATATATTCTTTTGTTCCAAGCATTTTTTTTTTACTTACATAACTTAATTTGCGTTCCGTACCTTGGAGCTGTAATTAACGGATGGTCACATCCAGCAAAAGAATTCTAAAATATTTTCCATGTCTGAGATTTATCATTGTGTTCTGACTGTAAATATCCATAAATGTCTATAATATGAAGCAGAGATGAGCGCTCTGGAAACGCCTGTACTCTGCGCGGCTCGAGTCACAACAGAAGCGCTCCCGTGTGGCGCGGTTATTAATCCCCCCACAACGTAGGACAGAGTCTGATGGAAACTGCAGCCTGTTTTCACAGATGGTCGCACTCTTGTGTATTTCATTGAAAAAAATGTTAAGCAAAACTGTCTGTTTCCTTTCTCTCTGCAAGTAATTACTGGAGACAAAATAGGCAAAGACGGGTAACAGCGAGGATGAGCGAGATCAGGCGGAGGAGAAGAACATATGTAAATTTATGGAACGTTCAATGCACACAAAGAAGAGTGGAATAAACATGAAGTAACTTTACAAAGAGACAAAGAGTCTTGATCAAAATTCACCTTTTGTTTTCTGTATGCAGCTCTTTTGCAGAGCAATGTATCTCCATGGTAACAGACTGCAAACAGACCCTGTGTAGTCTGATCCTGTGAACATGTGTAGCGCCCGGTCCCGATGCGGCACCCCTGCACACTCCCGGTCCAAGGCTGCGGTGGGAGCGCCACTCTCCTCACCTGCCCGCCAGTTCCATGTGCCCTGTTCCTGCAACGGGGTCTGTCGTGACCTGCTCTTGCTTCCAGGCCACACGCAGGCCTTCTGGGAGTGCCCATAGGGTGGACGTCACGACGCCATGACCATGCCCCCTTTCTTAAAAGGGACGTCACCCATTACCCAGAAGTGATCCTTGAGGTCAGCAATTACCCTGAAGGTATTTAAGCCTGCCTCTCCTTTGGGGAGGCGCCTAAGCAACGTTGCCTATCATTAGTGCTTTGCTAGTTCTCAGGTCTCATATGTGTTACTGTGTCTGACCCTGCGCCCTTGTGTTTTGTACCAGCGACTCGTTCCTGCTAACTTGTATCTCTTTTCAGAGCTTGTTACCATCACTTCCACCATGCTGCCATGTCTGAGCCACTACCTCTGTGCTGCCACGTCTGAGCTACTACCTCCGTGCTGCCACGTCGGAGCCTCAAACTATGTGCTGCCATGTCTAAGCACACCTGTACGGGACATCAGAGACTCACCAGTCCATCAGAGCCGACACCACTGGTCCTGGCTGTCCTGCATTTCGGCCCCCTGGGGTTGTGCCTCACAATCCCTGTATAGGGGATAGCTCCAGGTTAGTTCCTACTAGGGGAGTACGGTGTACGGCCCATTGGGTCCACTCCCAGATGCTCTCCACCTCTCAGCAACCGTAACACATGTGTCACAATGACTCTGGGATAGTGTGGAATGGGGGCACCTAAGCTGTCCCTCAAGCTAGGGGGCCCTATGCTATTCCTTTTCTCAGGGATACCCTTAATGGTGGAGAGGCCTGGGTCTCCTTCCTGGTCCTGCTCCTGACCAGTTCTGATCTTATTCCCCCTGCCCCTCCCCCCAGGGAGGTACTGGACAGGAGTGTAATGAATGTCATAGATATAGACAGAGAAGGGGAAAAAACAAAACTCTGTCACACAGGACACACACACATAGGTAAAGACAATAAGATATTCAGGAGGAAAGAGCAAGAGCTGGAAGGAAGCTACAAAGCAACAGGGGTAAACTCCACAACTGCACCAAGCAATAAGCACAACTTTCACCAGAGAGTCTGGGACATCACACCTCACAGACCAACATAGAACTATAGCTGGCATGGGTGGAAGGACTCAACCAGCATATATAGGAGGGGAGCAGATGTGATTGGCTTCCACATCACATGTGATTAATGGAACCTAACAAGCAGACTAGAAGAGAATAACTCAGCAGGTTGACGCCCCAGTCTGCCTGTGTTGATCCTAGACAACAAAGAAACCATCAGGTGGAGTGTCGGAATCTTCAATGTAAACAGAGCACGACGACGTCATGGCAGTTTGTGCAAAACTTCATGTGACAACATTATACTTTGTATCCCATATGTCTAGCTAAAATACATTTGGTAGGTATGGAAGAAGTAGGGGGCAGATGGTGGGGAATATGACTGCAGGTTTTGTCTGTAGTCTGTAACTATAGTAACACATAGTCCAGCATAAAAGCTGAATACACAAATCAGTAGGGTGTTTTTAACACAGTCTGATCATGCAGTCGCACTACTATCTATCCCACATGGCCAGATAAAATACATTTAGTATGTAGGGAAGTCATATGGAAGGGAATGTGACTGTCTGTAACCATGGAAACACATAGGTCTGTGTAAGAGCTGAATACACAAACCAGTATTTTATTATAGCGGTCTGATCCTCCAGTTGTATTACTATCTATCCCATATGTTTCATTAAGACACCCTTATTAGGCAGGAAAGTCAGACGGAAGGGAGGAGAGTCTGTAACCATGGAAACTACAATCTCCGGCGCCATTTTACTGAGGACACTGTGGAGATGACTATGAGCGGCAGAGGCACATGCTCTGATGAAAACAAAATCTTCAATCTGCGGATGTGCCGCTGCCACTCAGATTCATCTCCAATAAGACTTCCATAAAATGGCACCGGAGATCGATGTATGTGCCTGCGCCGATTCCGGTGCCATTTTATTGAAGACACTGTGGAGATGAATATGAGCGACAGCAGCAGCACATGCGCAGATGGCATTTTTGTTTTCATCAGCACATCTCCACAGTGTCTTCAATAAAATGGCGCCGGAGATCCTTGTACGCGCATGCGTCGATTCCGGTGCCATTTTATTGAAGACACTGTGCAGATGAATATGAGTGATGGCGGAGGCGCATGCACAGATTGCATTTTTTTTCATCAGCACATGAGCCGCCGCCACTCATATTTATCTCCATAGTGTCTTCATTAAAATGGTGAAGGAGATCCTTGTAGGTGCATACGCATGAGTATATGAGTGACGGCAGCAGCGCATGCACAGGTGGCATATTTTTTTTCATCAGCACATGAGCCGCCGCCACTCATATTTATCTCCATAGTGTCTTAATTAAAATGGCGCTGGAGATCGCTGTACGCGCGTATTCCGAATCTGGTGCCATTTTATTGAAGCTACTGTGGAGATGAATATGAGCAATGGCGGCAACGCATGCGCAGATTGAATTTTTGTTTTCATCAGTACATGAGTCGCCGCCGCTCATGTTCATATTCACAGTGTCTTCAATAAAATGGTGAAGGAGATCCTTGTACGTGCATGCGCCGATTCCGGTACCATTTTATTGAAGACTATGTCGCACTAGTAATGCGCATGCGCCGCCAATATCAGCAATGGCAATGGTGGAGCAAAATTGAAATGAAAAAGAAATGGCAAGGTAGGAGGAGGAATAATTCTAGAGGATCTGACCCACAAAGTCCAGCCCCGATGCTCAAGCCACCACCAGTGACATCATTTTAATAAAGGATTTTTCTGCAATCAAGCGTCGGATCTCTAAACTGAAGGTATGATTTGGATCAGCATCCTAGCGCCAATATGGTACTGCCGTTACTTTATATGTGAAAAATCTGCTGGTTGGTTCCCTTTAATAACAATTTGAAACCATACAAGCAAAAACCTAGGCAGGCTGCAATACACATCACAACTGTGCCGCCCCTGCAGAGGTCGAACCGCTCGGATCCGAGGGTGATTACTCGTGGCTCGAGGGTCTCCGGACCCAGGGGTCAGGGGCCACACTCAAATGAAGAAGGGGGGTATTTACAGGGGAGATATAGTTTGTGACGCCACCCGTGGTGTGCGGTAATAGGGAGTACCGCCACTGCGAGTATCGGGGTTGATGGAATGGGGGCAGCTAGATGACGTTTTACCTCAACGGGTAGGGAAGGCCCCGGGACTCTGGATGGTGGCGACAGTGCAGGGGGAGCGCAGGGCTGGGTGGGAGCAGGGGTTAATCAGGTACTCACTCAACAAGAAAGCAGACGCTGACAACGTAGTAAACCAAGTCTCTGGGTGCCGCTGCCCTCTTGGGAGCTTGGAGAAATATAAAGGTAGATAGAGAAGTCGGGTTCAATACTGCGCTAAAACCATGAAACCAGACGCTATGATGGATTCTTTTCTTTATTTAGGACAGGTCAACGCGTTTCAAAGGCATGTCCGCCTTCTTCATCAGGACAAGAAAAAACAGCATAATACATGTTGCTGCCTGGGGATACACATATACACTGCTGAAAGGGAGGCTCCACGTATACACAGATGACGTGAGCCGGTCGGTGATTGAACGTCTCGTGGAAGAAAGCAGGAAGAAGTAGAAAAAAAGGTAGAAAAAAAAAAAAAAATAGAAAAATGGAGAAAAAAATGAGGAAAGGGTGAAAATAAAGTGTGAAGGGGTTAAATTTTTACTCAACCCGAAAAAAAAGGGGGGTGTAAACAATAATTTAGAAATGTATTGCAAAAATTTGTTTTAATAAAACAAATGTGAAAAAAACGTGTTTTATTTAATGAACTTGCGTCTAAATCCACTTGAGTATGTAGTGTCAGGACGCTGAAAAAAACAATCTGCAAAAAACTGCAGGAAATACCTCTGGAGATCATCCAGCAGTAGAGGGTAAAAAAATCGTGAGATCCGAAGTATGTGAAGGAGAAAATGGGGCGCGCGTGCGCAGGGAAACTCCACTGTGTAATGAGAAGTGCTGAAAGAGGTGAAGTAAGTTCAAAGCGTGGGAAAGAGATTTCTGCGCATGCGTGCGCCTGAAGGAGCTGTCAGAGTGGGGGTGAAAGGAGTTCATATCTGTTTAGGAACCGAGCAGAAACAAAATTCAGTGAGTGCAAAAGAATTAATCCAATATAAGAAAAAGTAAGGAAGACAAAAGAAAGAGATAGTAACTTTACTTTACTTTTTCTTATATTGGATTAATTCTTTTGCACTCACTGAATTTTGTTTCTGCTCGGTTCCTAAACAGATATGAACTCCTTTCACCCCCACTCTGACAGCTCCTTCAGGCGCACGCATGCGCAGAAATCTCTTTCCCACGCTTTGAACTTACTTCACCTCTTTCAGCACTTCTCATTACACAGTGGAGTTTCCCTGCGCACGCGCGCCCCATTTTCTCCTTCACATACTTCGGATCTCACGATTTTTTTACCCTCTACTGCTGGATGATCTCCAGAGGTATTTCCTGCAGTTTTTTGCAGATTGTTTTTTTCAGCGTCCTGACACTACATACTCAAGTGGATTTAGACGCAAGTTCATTAAATAAAACACGTTTTTTTCACATTTGTTTTATTAAAACAAATTTTTGCAATACATTTCTAAATTATTGTTTACACCCCCCCTTTTTTTCGGGTTGAGTAAAAATTTAACCCCTTCACACTTTATTTTCACCCTTTCCTCATTATTTTCTTTTCTCCATTTTTCTATTTTTTTTTTTTTTTTTTCTACCTTTTTTTCTACTTCTTCCTGCTTTCTTCCACGAGACGTTCAATCACCGACCGGCTGACGTCATCTGTGTATACGTGGAGCCTCCCTTTCAGCAGTATATATGTGTATCCCCAGGCAGCAACATGTATTATGCTGTTTTTTCTTGTCCTGATGAAGAAGGCGGACATGCCTTTGAAACGCGTTGACCTGTCCTAAATAAAGAAAAGAATCCATCATATCGTCTGGCTTCATGGTTTTAGCGCAGTATTGAACCCGACTTCTCTATCTACCTTTATATTTCTCCATTGCATTATCGGGGCTGCTGCTTGACCAATCTCTACATTTTATTTTGCCTTCACAGGAGTTGTGCCTGTCACAACTTCCACAGGTGAGCACCTGTCCTATTCTCTATACCTGCAGTGTTTATCAGATAAGACCCTATGTGCGCTTTTCTCTCCACAGCTTTTTGATTCTCTTGGGAGCTTGTCAGGGTCCCGTCCCCTGCTATACTGCCTGGTGGTCCGTGGCCTGCCTCCTGGACTGTATTTTAGAGTGTCCAGTTGGCCCGTCAGCTTGGAGCTTTCTGGGCCCCGCTCCCTGCTAGGAGTAGCAGAGGAGCTTGCTCTCAGGAGCTCACGCTTGGGATTTCAGTGGGCTGCTTTGCTTGGAAAGCCCTATCCCCCTCGTTGCGCTAGTGCCCCTGATCTCTGAGCTTCGTGGGAACAGTCCATATAGGCCCTGCCCTCCGCAGGTTAATTGCCGGGTTGCTTGAAGCTTCTCCCCGACATAGGGTCCATGTACCTCGACGTGCCTTCGGTCCCAGCCCGGCTATTGAACTGAGGCTGCTGGCTATCCTCGAAGACTAGCCAAGCACTCAGTCCCAATCTCCCGCGACCGGGTCTCTGACTCCTCCTGGTCCAGACCACCGTCTGCGACCTAGACTGCTTCTCCTCTGGGAGCTCCAACTCCCAGCTTCCATACACTTCGCTCCCCTGGAGCCAACTGCTCTCTTCGCTCCCCTAGACATAACTCACTTGTCACCTCCCTGCCTGACCCCTAGGTGAGCAGCCCTATTCCAGCTTAAGCAGCCCACTGATGTGCCTGACAGGTGTGGTGCGAGGTGTCACTAGGATTTGTAGATGCTGGTGGAGGCAGTACTGCAAGATAGGGACCCAGAACCATGGGGGGGTTGAGCCCTGCACGGGGAGAGAAAGATTGTGCAGAACCCTGTGACGACCTGACTAGTCCTGGGCGGCCACAATGGACACAAATGGCACAAACATCTCCCAACAGAGTATCACAAAATTGTTTGTTTTCTAAAAGCTACAATTGATTTCAAGATACATCAACCCAGGAGAAAAGGGAAAAAAAAAAAATATATATATATATATATATATATATATATAAAAAAAAAATCTGTATTTAAATTTAAACTTTTTAGCGAGATTATGAATGTGATTTTGGATATTTGCAAGAAGAAATGTAAATGTTAAAATCGAGTATTATAGAGCTGAAGTCTTTTCTGCGCTGCGTAGGATGAGAGTGAATCAAGGTGATAGACGTCCTCATTCCGTACGAGCCAACACAATGAAATAAGTTTAATTGGAACAGCGCATGAATTTAATAGTTCTTGCAAGTTGAGGCAGTGAAGCGTAACTGCACAATGTCCCCGCCTGATCTGGGTATATTGTGCATAATCATGACCGAATCTATTCTTAGCAATTGTAGGAAAAAAAAGACCTACAGTAAGTGGAAACATTGACGACGATTATGACATCAAGCAGTTTTATTGTACAGTATGAGCACTTACAACCAGTGACACCTACAGGACAAAACATGCTATTGCATGCTAGCTGAAAAACGTAAAATGGTACATTAATGATCTTAATTTTTTTTTTAATTTTTATACATTTTTCCTCTTAGATTTTCCTAAATTCTATTTCTCACTTACATCTAACAGCCAATATGTTTTTTTCTCGTTTTTTTTAATAATTCCAGCTCTCCTAGAAATGGATATCACTAAGAAATAAGTTTAACAAATTGAAAACCCAACAATTTATATTTGACTGTTGTTTATTGCATTGTGATTTCGAGTTTTCCTCTCTGGAGGACCCAGAATATTTATTTGAATAGACACCATGCAATTCTTCATGTCTCCTGTGGAGGCGCTGCAGAGGAATTGAATACTTGGTAATGATAATAATCTTTACTTTTATATAGCGCCAACATATTCCACAGCACTTTACATACCTCAGCATCACTGTCCCTATTGGGGCTCACAATCTAAATTCTCTATCTGTATGTCTTTAGCGTGTAGGTGGAAACCAGAGAACCTAGAGGAAATCTATGCAAAAACACAGGGAGAACATACAAACTCCTTGCAAATGGTGTCCATGGTGGGAATTACATTTAAACCCTTCCTGGCCATAAAAATTATTCCCTAAAATGGTGGTTGGTTGGATTCGAATTTCTAAAATTTCAGAATTCCACCATGGAATATGGGTCCACAAAGCATAATAAAAAGAGGGAAGGTGTTGAAAAACTCAACCACCATGGCCCATGGTGGGATTTGAACCTAGGACCCCAGCGTTGCACGACTGCAATGCTAACCACTGAGCCACCATGCCCATGCTTGGTTCCACTTTCGCTGATTGATGTCATCATTTGTTTATTTTAGGTGCCCCTTTTACAGAACTGATTCTATAAACTGGTCAAGCCCCCAGTTTCAAAGGAGAGCCCCTGGAATATGAGAAACCTAGGGTCCTTTTAGCTACACAATTATTTCTGCCCCAATTGACATGAAAACTTATGCTCTGAACTTTGTCCAAACCCAAAAGCATAATAAATAGAGGGGAGGGGTTGACAAAGCAGAATAAATAGAGGGAAGGGGTAAAAAAAACCCCACCTCTTATACTCACCTGTTCTACACCCCCAGCTTACTCCCTATGCTGTCTCTGCCACCACAAGGGTCTTTGGTTCTTCCAACACTGAAACCCATATGATCACATGTCACCGTGATACACCACTGACTTTAATGACCGGAGTTGCTCCCTACATGACCGCATGGGTCTCAGCACTGCAAGACTGTAGTGCTAAACTCTAAGCCACTGTACCGGTGCTTGGTTCCCCTTCAGCTGATTGATGTGATCATTTGAACTGGTCAAGCCTCCAGTTTCAAAGGAGGCCCCCCCCAAATATGGGAAATCTAGGGTTCTGTTCGCTACACAATTGTATCTGCCCCAATTGAAGTGAAAACTTATGCTCTGAACTTTGTCCAAACCCCAAAGAATAATAAATAAAGGGAAGGGGTTGACAAAGCATAATAGAGGGAAGGGGTTGAAAAACCCACCCATCATTCTCACCAGTTCTGAGCCCTCATCTTACTTTCTACGCCTCCACAAGGGTCTTTGGTTCTTCCAACGCTGAAACCCATATGATCACATGGCACCATATTACACCACTGACTTCAATGGCCAGAATTGCTCCCTACATGACCACTTGGGTCTCAGCACTGCAAGACTGCAGTGCTAACCATTTAAGCCACTGTACCAGTGCTTGGTTCCCCTTCAGCTGATTGATGTGATGATTTGGTTTTTTTTAGGTGTCCCTTTTACAGGGCTGATTCTATAAACTGTCCAAGCCCCCAGTCTCAAAGGAGGTCTCTGAATAAAGGAAACTTAGGGTCATATTCTCTACACAATTTTTTATGCCCCGATTGACGTGAAAAAATATGCTCTAAACTTTGTCCAAACCCTAAAGCATAATGATTAGAGGGAAGGGGTTGACAAAGCATAATAAATAGAGGGAAGGGGTTGAAAAACCAACCCATCATTCTCACCTGTTCTATGCCCCCATCTTACTCCCTATGACGTCTCTCCTGCCACAAGGGTCTTTGGTTCTTCTAATGCTGAAGCCCATATGATCGCATGGCCCTGTGATACACAACTGACTTTAATGACCGGAGCTGCTCCCTACGCGACCGTGTGGGTCTCAGCGCTGGAAGAACCAAAGATCCTCCTGGCGACATGAGGGTTTAGAACAGATAAGCATCATGTGCTATTACATTTTAACCCTTCCTAGCCCTCAAAAAGTTTCACCAAAATGGTGGTTAGTTGGAATCGAATTGCTAAAATTCTGGATTCACTTGAAATTTGTAACAAATGTAGTTTGTTACCCGTCAATTTCCTCACCTCTTGTATCAGCCAAATTTGTGATTTTTCTTTCACCATTAAATCTTCCCATACATCATCATTCCCCCTTTTTGCACCCTTTAGGCTGAGTGCACACGTTGCAGATTTGATGCGTTTTTGATGCATTATTTCAGTGCAGATGAAAGTGAATAAAAATCCTGAAGTCTCGTGCACACGTAAGTATTTTCTTGCAGATTTGGTGAACATTTAAATCTGCAGAATGTCAATTCTTCCAGTGTTTTTGCTGCACATTTTACCAATTCTAATGTATGGGAATACTCTGCACCAAAAACGCATTTTTCCTGCCAAGAGATGCCAAAATGTGCAGAAATTTCTGCACCAAATGCTTTACGTGTGCACATACCCTACCTGGAAACCATCCAGAAGTAGGTAAGACCTTATTTTTTTTGCAGAATTATATTTATGGCTTCTGTACCTTAATGTATCCAGCTTCTGTTAATTTCAGAAGTTATTTTACAAATAACGCTCACTCTGAGAATATCAGATCCATCTACACCTGCTTGCTGACAGGCTCCAGCTAGCCGGTTGGGAATGCTGTCTAGCTGGCGCAATGGTGTTATCCCAGACATCTACTTTCTTGCTTCAAAACGATTCAGCGCTGTGCAGGATTTGGCATGAAGATGAGCAAAGGGAATAATCCAGTCTTTCACTATAAACACATCTGACAGCAAGAGTGCAACCGGTGTAACACGCTGTCACTTTACATTCACATTAACCTTTCATTGTCTTTTTGTCATGAAGTATAAGGGGATAACTGAGGACCAAGGCTCCTAGACTGGCCCTCAGGCTAGGGGGACCCTAGCTGTCCCTTATCTCAGAGGTACTTCTGATGGTGAGGAAGTCTGGACCGCCAACCTAGCCCTGTTCCTGGCCAGCGCACCTCTATTACCACATCTCCCCCATCTCAGGGGAGGGCCAGGATAGGAGTGATTAAACCCAAACAAATAGATAAAAGGGGAAACCACAACTCCAACTCACAGGTATACTATTAGACAATACATGATAAGAGGGAAAAAAAGAGCAGGGAGGGAATAAACAGACGAAAATTCCTACAACACACCAAACAGCACTCAGTACTTCACCAGCAACAGCACATGGACCGGTATCACTTCAAGCTATAATTGGCACAGGAGGTCTGTTTCCACCATCTTAAAAAGGCAGGGAGAGGCTGTGATAGGTTTCTCATAATATGTGATCCTACAGGTAACTAACAGGCTAGAAGAGATTAAATACTGCCAGCCAGATCACTAATGAGCACACAGCTGGTCGACGCCTGAGCCTGTCTGTGCAACTCAGGAGTACCAGAGAACCATAGTGTGGTGTGAACATTGCCAGACACTGCCACAACACTCGGTGAGTTTTGACACTGTGTGACACCTTTCTGCTGTGTATGTATATATATATATATATGTATATATATTTATATATATATATATATATATATATATACACACACACACACAGCATATCAATGAGGAAAAGGAGAGTGAAGGGTTAATTGGTGAAGTCTTTTGTGCATTCAGTATTTCTTCATGAAAATAATGAACAAGAAAAGAAAAAACAAGGTCTGAAATGCACCTGGCGCGTGTCAATGCACTTGCACTGTTTTTCCCAGGACAATGACACGCCCCCAGTGCACTTCAAACCTAATTTGCATAAAACTTCTACACCAGATTTCTCATGACCGGCACATTCGATCTTTACTAAACAGGTATTATTTTTCTTGTGGGACAAACGCCAGCACAGCCAGACCACCATTTCCATATATAATACAAATGTAATATCCCCAATACCTAATAAGAGATTCCAGCTCACAATTGTCAAATTACTGCTGAAATAACATGTTGTTCCTTCATTCTCTTAATTAATTTTTTACAAAACCTCTTATTATGTTAAAGATAATTATAATCCTCTCCACAAGAACAATAGAAGCAAAGTACTTTAATTACATGTAATTAATAGAAGGTGAACACATAGACATAGAGAGTGCATAAATACAGACTTCACAACGCTCATTCATGACTTTTACTATGTGTAATAAATTCATAATCTCCCATAATTCCACTATTGTAAGGGGAACAATAGCTAATCCCAGGGATAGTCATTGAAAAGTCTGTGTTGGACTGGGATGCCCGGGACCCACAGGTAGAATTGACTCGAGGGACCCACATTGCAGCAACCAACTGTTAGGTACCACACCATGACCAAACCAAATATTACCACCACATAGTGATTGAATAATACCACAGACAAGGGAGAAATACCGTGACACCATGATCAGACCACATATTACCACCATATGGTGCCAAAATAATACAACATACAAAGGACAAATACCACCACACCATGACCAGACAAAATATTACCACCACATAGTGACTGAATAATACCCCATACAAGGGAGAAATATCACCACACCATGAGCAGACCACATACATTCATGGTCGAAAGTGTTGGCAACCATGAAATTGTCTCTGAAAATGAAGTATTTCTCCAGGAGAATTATTGCAATTGTTTTGTTATGCATATGTTTATTTCCTTTGTGTGTGCTGGAACAGCACAAAAAAAACAGAGAAAAAAAGTCAAATTGGACATAATTTCACAAAAAACTTCAAAAGTGAGCCAGACAAAATTTTGGACACCTTTACAAAATTGTGAGTAAACAACTTTGTTTCAAGCATGTGTTGCTCAATCGAAATCACATGTGACAATTAACAGTGTGTGGGCAATATAAAAATAATACCTGAAACCAGATAAAAAGGGGAGAAGTTGACTCAATCTTTGCATTGTATGTCTGTGTGTGTCACACTAAGCATGGAGAATAGAAAGAGGAAAAAAGATCTGTCTGAGGACTTGAGAACCAAAAATGTTGAAAAATATCAACAATCTCAAGGTTACAATTCCATTTCCAGAGATCTTGATGTTCAACATAATCAAGACGTTTATAACTCATGACACTGTAGCTAATTTTCATGGCCATGGACAGCAGAGAAAAACTGAAGAAAGGTTGCAACGCAGGATAGTCTGGATTGTTGTGAACACATTTGGACTGGGTTCCAGTTTTGGGCTCCCTCTCGTGGTCAATGCTGGTAGTGGAGTTGGCTTGCTTAATAGAAGCCAGACAGCTGGTGAGGATTGGAGATCAGGTTGTTCTGACTGGCCTATATAACTGTGTAGTGTTCTCTTGTTCCTGGATGGTGTTCATTGTTTCCTCCTGTGTTCTAGGACATCCTGAAGCCAGACTAACCTTCTTTTTCTGCCTGGACTCATTACAGATAAGTCTGGTCTTTGTACCCTGTTGGTTGCTTCCACTTACTTGTTGTTTTCTGTTTAGGTACTAAGGCTTATTTTCTGATTTTGCTTAAGTGGAGTTTGGGTGGAGTTGGATCATTCCCTGCTGGGAATGTATGTGTACCTTGCTTCATTTTCTGCAGTATATTTTGTTTTGTCATGCTTGGTACTGTTTTCAGTCCCTCCTCTATATTAGTGTTTTGCTTGGATCCCAGTAACACCAGAGTACTGATATAGTGGGGCAGAGTCGGTTTGGACTCAGTATTTTCCCATATCAGGCATGTTGGTATTTTCTAGGATTTTGCACGGCTGCAGACAGTGCTCTTTTCTATCCTTTTCTACAGTTAGGTCCAGAAATATTTGGACAGTGACACAAGTTTTGTTATTTTAGCTGTTTACAAAAACATGTTCAGAAATACAATTATATATATAATATGGGCTGAAAGTGCACACTCCCAGCTGCAATATGAGAGTTTTCACATCCAAATCGGAGAAAGGGTTTAGGAATCATAGCTCTGTAATGCATAGCCTCCTCTTTTTAAAGGGACCAAAAGTAATTGGACAAGGGACTCTAAGGGCTGCAATTAACTCTGAAGGCGTCTCCCTCGTTAACCTGTAATCAATGAAGTAGTTAAAAGGTTTGGGGTTGATTACAGGTGTGGGGTTTTGCATTTGGAAGCTGTTGCTGTGACCAGACAACATGCGGTCTAAGGAACTCTCAATTGAGGTGAAGCAGAACATCCTGAGGCTGAAAAAAAAGAAAAAATCCATCAGAGAGATAGCAGACATGCTTGGAGTAGCAAAATCAACAGTCGGGTACATTCTGAGAAAAAAGGAATTGACTGGTGAGCTTGGGAACTCAAAAAGGCCTGGGCGTCTACGGATGACAACAGTGGTGGATGATCGCCGCATACTTTCTTTGGTGAAGAAGAACCCGTTCACAACATCAACTGAAGTCCAGAACACTCTCAGTGAAGTAGGTGTATCTGTCTCTAAGTCAACAGTAAAGAGAAGACTCCATGAAAGTAAATACAAAGGGTTCACATCTAGATGCAAACCATTCATCAATTCCAAAAATAGACATGCCAGAGTTAAATTTGCTGAAAAACACCTCATGAAGCCAGCTCAGTTCTGGAAAAGTATTCTATGGACAGATGAGACAAAGATCAACCTGTACCAGAATGATGGGAAGAAAAAAGTTTGGAGAAGAAAGGGAACGGCACATGATCCAAGGCACACCACATCCTCTGTAAAACATGGTGGAGGCAACGTGATGGCATGGGCACGCATGGCTTTCAATGGCACTGCGTCACTTGTGTTTATTGATGACATAACAGCAGACAAGAGTAGCCGGATGAATTCTGAAGTGTACCGGGATATACTTTCAGCCCAGATTCAGCCAAATGCCGCAAAGTTGATCGGACGGCGCTTCATAGTACAGATGGACATTGACCCCAAGCATACAGCCAAAGCTACCCAGGAGTTCATGAGTGCGAAAAAGTGGAACATTCTGCAATGGCCAAGTCAATCACCAGATCTTAACCCAATTGAGCATGCATTTCACTTGCTCAAATCCAGACTTAAGACGGAATTAACTCTGAAGGCGTCTCCCTCGTTAACCTGTAATCAATGAAGTAGTTAAAAGGTTTGGGGTTGATTACAGGTGTGGGGTTTTGCATTTGGAAGCTGTTGCTGTGACCAGACAACATGCGGTCTAAGGAACTCTCAATTGAGGTGAAGCAGAACATCCTGAGGCTGAAAAAAAAGAAAAAATCCATCAGAGAGATAGCAGACATGCTTGGAGTAGCAAAATCAACAGTCGGGTACATTCTGAGAAAAAAGGAATTGACTGGTGAGCTTGGGAACTCAAAAAGGCCTGGGCGTCTACGGATGACAACAGTGGTGGATGATCGCCACATACTTTCTTTGGTGAAGAAGAACCCGTTCACAACATCAACTGAAGTCCAGAACACTCTCAGTGAAGTAGGTGTATCTGTCTCTAAGTCAACAGTAAAGAGAAGACTCCATGAAAGTAAATACAAAGGGTTCACATCTAGATGCAAACCATTCATCAATTCCAAAAATAGACATGCCAGAGTTAAATTTGCTGAAAAACACCTCATGAAGCCAGCTCAGTTCTGGAAAAGTATTCTATGGACAGATGAGACAAAGATCAACCTGTACCAGAATGATGGGAAGAAAAAAGTTTGGAGAAGAAAGGGAACGGCACATGATCCAAGGCACACCACATCCTCTGTAAAACATGGTGGAGGCAACGTGATGGCATGGGCATGCATGGCTTTCAATGGCACTGCGTCACTTGTGTTTATTGATGACATAACAGCAGACAAGAGTAGCCGGATGAATTCTGAAGTGTACCGGGATATACTTTCAGCCCAGATTCAGCCAAATGCCGCAAAGTTGATCGGACGGCGCTTCATAGTACAGATGGACATTGACCCCAAGCATACAGCCAAAGCTACCCAGGAGTTCATGAGTGCGAAAAAGTGGAACATTCTGCAATGGCCAAGTCAATCACCAGATCTTAACCCAATTGAGCATGCATTTCACTTGCTCAAATCCAGACTTAAGACGGAATTAACTCTGAAGGCGTCTCCCTCGTTAACCTGTAATCAATGAAGTAGTTAAAAGGTTTGGGGTTGATTACAGGTGTGGGGTTTTGCATTTGGAAGCTGTTGCTGTGACCAGACAACATGCGGTCTAAGGAACTCTCAATTGAGGTGAAGCAGAACATCCTGAGGCTGAAAAAAAAGAAAAAATCCATCAGAGAGATAGCAGACATGCTTGGAGTAGCAAAATCAACAGTCGGGTACATTCTGAGAAAAAAGGAATTGACTGGTGAGCTTGGGAACTCAAAAAGGCCTGGGCGTCTACGGATGACAACAGTGGTGGATGATCGCCGCATACTTTCTTTGGTGAAGAAGAACCCGTTCACAACATCAACTGAAGTCCAGAACACTCTCAGTGAAGTAGGTGTATCTGTCTCTAAGTCAACAGTAAAGAGAAGACTCCATGAAAGTAAATACAAAGGGTTCACATCTAGATGCAAACCATTCATCAATTCCAAAAATAGACATGCCAGAGTTAAATTTGCTGAAAAACACCTCATGAAGCCAGCTCAGTTCTGGAAAAGTATTCTATGGACAGATGAGACAAAGATCAACCTGTACCAGAATGATGGGAAGAAAAAAGTTTGGAGAAGAAAGGGAACGGCACATGATCCAAGGCACACCACATCCTCTGTAAAACATGGTGGAGGCAACGTGATGGCATGGGCATGCATGGCTTTCAATGGCACTGCGTCACTTGTGTTTATTGATGACATAACAGCAGACAAGAGTAGCCGGATGAATTCTGAAGTGTACCGGGATATACTTTCAGCCCAGATTCAGCCAAATGCCGCAAAGTTGATCGGACGGCGCTTCATAGTACAGATGGACATTGACCCCAAGCATACAGCCAAAGCTACCCAGGAGTTCATGAGTGCGAAAAAGTGGAACATTCTGCAATGGCCAAGTCAATCACCAGATCTTAACCCAATTGAGCATGCATTTCACTTGCTCAAATCCAGACTTAAGACGGAAAGACCCACAAACAAGCAAGACCTGAAGGCTGTGGCTGTAAAGGCCTGGCAAAGCATTAAGAAGGAGGAAACCCAGCGTTTGGTGATGTCCATGGGTTTCAGACTTAAGGCAGTGATTGCCTCCAAAGGATTCGCAACAAAATATTGAAAATAAAAATATTTTGTTTGGGTTTGGTTTATTTGTCCAATTACTTTTGACCTGCTAAAATGTGGAGTGTTTGTAAAGAAATGTGTACAATTCCTATTATTTTTGTTCAAACCTTCAAATTAAACGTTACAATCTGCACTTGAATTCTGTTGTAGAGGTTTCATTTCAAATCCAATGTGGTGGCATGCAGAGCCCAACTCGCGAAAATTGTGTCACTGTCCAAATATTTCTGGACCTAACTGTATATAGATAGTTTGAGCTTCATCTTTGCTGAATCTGTTTTCTTCCTGTGTATTGTGTTTTCCTACATTACCGTAATCTTTATATGTGGGGGGCTATCTATATCTTTGGGGGACTGCTCTGAGGCAGATTAGTTCTTTTTGTATGTCTCTCTGTAGCAATAATTAGTTCTCCGGCTTTGTCGAGGCGACCAGGTCATCACAGGCATGTCCCACGACTACTTTTAGTTGTGTGTCAGTGTGAGGTCCGCAGTCCACTAAGATTCCAACCACTCTGGTAACACTCTGGGTTTCCCAGTTTTTATGTCCTTTTTTTCTGATCCTCCTCGGTCACTGAATCATAACACTGGATTGTGGATAAGCCCCAATCAAAATCCAAAGAAATTCAAGCTATCCTGCAGGCTCAGGAGAATCAGTGTCAAGTCAAACTATTCATCTACATCTGAATGAAATGAAACACTATGGAGAAGACCCAGGAGGACCACACTGCTAACACAGAGACATAAAAAAGCGAGACTGCAGATTACCAAATTGTACGTGAGTAACCAAAATGCTTCTGGGAATGTGTCTTGTGGCTAGCTGAGACCAAGATAGAGTTTTTTGGTAAAGCATATCATTCTACTGTTTACCGAAAATGGAAGGATGACTACAAAGTATAGAACACAGCACCTACAGTCACAAACGGTGGAAGTCAGAGATGTTTGGGGTTGTTTTGCTGACTCTGGCGCTGGGGGCCTTGACTGTGTGCAAGACATCATGAAATCTGAAGATTATGAAAGGATATTGGGTCACAATATAGTGCCCAGTGTCAGAAAGCTGGGTTTGCGTTCTAGGTCATGGGTCTTCCAGCAGGACAATGACCCCAAACACTTCAAAAAGCCCCAGAAATGTATAGAAACAAAGTGCTGGAGAGTTCAAGAAGTCGCAGCAATGAGTCAGAATCTGAAACCCATTGACACCTGTGGAGAGATCTGAAAATTGCTGTTGGGAGAAGAGTAGACGCCTTCAGATATAATAGACCTGGAGAAGTTAATAAAGAAGAGTCCAAAATTCAAGGTCAGAGGAGGAAGAAGCTTGTGATAGTTATAGGAGGCGATTGATTGCAGTTATTTATTTCAAAGGGCAAAGGGTGTGCAACCAAATATTAAGTTGAGGGAGGCAACAATTTTGCCCATACCATTTTTGGAGTTTTGTGTGAAATTCTGTCCAGTTTGCCTTTTTTCTCTTTTTTTGTGTTGTTCCAATACACACAAAGGACATAAACATATGTATAACAAAACATGTGTAATTGCAATAATTTTCTGGAAGAAACACTTCATTTTCTCAAACAATTTCAAGGGTGGCAACACTTTTGGCCATGATAATATTACCACAAAACATAGTGACTGAATAATACCACATACAAAGGAGAAATACACCCACACTGTGACCAGACCACATATTACCACCATATAGTTACTGATTAGTACCAAACATAAGAGAGAAATACCTCCATACCATCACCAGACCATATACTACATCCATATAGTGATGGAATAATACCACATATAAGGGACAAATACCGCCACACCATGACAAGACCACATATTATTACCACATAGTGACTGAATAATACATGTAAGGGAGAAATACGTCCTCACTGTAACCATACCAGATATTGCCATCATATGGTAAAAGATTAGTACCACACGCAAGAGAGAAATACTGCCACACCTTTACCAGACCATATATTATAACCATATAATGACCAGACCATATATTACAACCATATAATGACCAGACCATATATTACAACCATATAATGACCAGCTAATACCACATATAAGGGACAAATATCGCCACACCATGACCAGACTATATATTACAACCATATATTGATGGAATAATACAACATATAAGGGACAAATACCACTACACCATGACCAGACCACATATTATCACCACATAGTGATTGAACAATACCGTCAAACTGATCATTAATAAAAACCACAGTAATAACCTCTAAAGCCTTTTACCAATCACAACTCATGTTTACACAATGTAGCAAACAGACACCTATGACTTATTGCTTCTAGTGCACCCTCCTCACTTTTTCACCCATTTCTGCACTGCACTGGAGGAAGAGGAAAAGTATAGTACCCCCTTGGTGTCTAACACAGTAGCAGTATTGTCATGCACGGACTTGGAGAAGGTCCGGCATGCAGGTGAGACACAATAAACAGGGTTTTTACCATGACAAAAAAGGGGTACACCAGGGACACTTTAAAAACGGTGGATCCTAGTGTTAGTGAGAGGAAAGATGGACACCTCCTCTACTTACTGCAACTGCATCCTGCACTCCTAGCCAGTCCCTATACAGGTTCCTCACCCGTCGCCGAGCAGGATAGCCCTGCAAAGACCCTGTAGTAAACCCTGGCTAGTGAGTGGGGAAGGTAAGGATTACTAGTCCCACTGATGCACTAATACAACATGAAGTGGAAGGTACAACAGACAGGGGAAACAACAAAAGGATAAGCCCAGCTTCACAGCTGCAGTCAAACACAAAGACTCAGCAGCTCCTTCCACCTTCAGGCCAAGCTTCAGACTGGAGTAAGAATAACCGAGATGTGACCATATAGGGTGGAAGGGAGTGGTCACCAACCGGAAACACCTGAGGCCTAGAGTCAAAAGTTGTTGCAAAGCAAACATGACATTAAGTGTTTCAGCACCGAAGGAAAGAAAATATGTTTAATGTGAGGAGTCTCAGATGGAAAAAGAGGCTCTGGCCCAGATCCTGTCCCAAGTCTCTACAAACAGAGAAGCAGCCATGACAAGTATCCAAAAATGACAGTAGTGATGTCTCCTTTTGTGACCCCTTCCTAACAGTTGAAATGTCCCTCCTTGTGACCCCTTACAGTATCATTTCATATGTCCCATTTTGTGACCCCATACAGTAGTAAATTCCTCTTTATGTCCCCATAGAATAGTAATGTCCATCTTCATGGCCTAATACAGCAGTAATACCCCCCCTCCCCAGTAGTAATGTAATTTCTTTACCCATACAGTAAAAGCGTGCTCCTTTTATACCGCAATACAATGCTTCTTAGGTCCCAAATCGTGGTCCCATAAATTAATAATTAATAGTGCATGTACCCCAGAGGGACACTATTACCATCTCCCATTGTGGCTGCATATATTAATTAAGACCACATATAGTAATAATGTCCCCTATGTTTTTATTATTATTATTATTATTATTATTATTATCATTATTATTATTATATTTATTTAATTATTTATTTATTTTAACCCCTTTTCTCTCCTCCATTTATTAAACTTTGTGGTCAAAAGATTATTTTTTTTTCACGACACTGATTTTTTTTCTCGGACTGAATCAATCTCTATTTACGGGTTTCGGAATTCGGGAACACAAAAAAATAAAAAAATGAAAAATGTTATTCGGTCTTTTAGATCCAAACAGTGCCGGTCATTACGGGGTTAAAGCCATACAAAATGAGGCACGTTTACTAAAGATGTCGAAAAGGTTTTTTGACCCCCTGAAAAAAAATTGGAAATAAAATACATAAAAAATTGGTGGATCGGTAAGGTTCCGGATGTAGCTTGGTTTTTAAAGGGTTAATGCGAAATGTTAGCAGAATTCATGGCACATATGGGCAATTAATGACATTGTAGCTCTGGAATGAAGCCAGCACCGGCGCTCGCTGCCTGCATGTCAATATTTCCTTCATCTCTGGCCCGGCTTTCTCCAATGACGCAGACAATAGACGTCCACCTGTTACTCATCCGTATGAGGATTTACAGTGAACGCGAAGCCAATTTCTCTACAAATCAGTGAGTCACAGAAAGAAAAAAGAAAAATATTACAATGTATTTTATTTTTCTGTCGTCAATTCCTTCTCTTAGGCTTTTTTTTTGTTTACCCTTAAAAGGGCTAGTTCCACTTCCTTCTCTAAACGTGGAAAACCCCATTGATCAGATGGGAGAAGCCGTTCATTTCTCCTGCAGTGGCCACTACTGGAGCAACCTGGTATTACCCCTTGACAAAATTAATAAGATGTCCCCTTTATTGGAAGTTGCATAGAAAGTAGGGGTGTCAAATTTGGTTAAATAATGGGGAAGGGGTTCAGGGCAGGTCTATCAGTTACCGGCCAGTTGGCAATCCTAGTGGAGGAGCTGTCGACCTTCTGTAAATAACAAACTTCTGCACTGCAAAGGGTTAAGGAACACTGTTCATAAAGAATTAAATGTATACCTCCTGAACGTGTGCGGGGGCAGGGCACACGGGAAGTATCGCCCTATAAAAATATATAATACCGTAATACAGCTACAACCGGATCTCATTATAAACAGTTGCATGTTTTATGCTCACCTGAGTCATAATATATAAGACATCTGGAAGATATTAATATAACAAACAAGGCTAGTATTATATATAGGTTGTTACTCTATCTACTATCCATCTATCCATCTATCCATCTATCCATCTATCTATCTATCTATCTATCTATCCCTCTATCTATCTACTGTCCATCTATCTATCTCGCTATCTATCCCTCTATCTATCTATCCCTCTATCCCTCTATCTATCTACTGTCCATCTATCTATCTCGCTATCTATCTATCCCTCTATCTATCTATCTACTGTCCATCTATCTATCTCGCTATCTATCTATCCCTCTATCTATCTATCTATCTATCTCCTATCTATCTATCTATCTATCTATCCCTCTATCTATCTATCTATCTATCCCTCTAGCTATCTATCTATCTATCCCTCTATCTATCTATCTATCTATCTCCTATCTATCTATCTATCTATCCCTCTATCTATCTATCCCTCTATCTATCTATCTATCCCTCTATCTCTCTATCTATCTATCTATCTATCTATCCCTCTATCTATCATCTATCTATCTATCCCTCTATCTATCTCTCTATCTATCCCTCTATCTATCCCTCTATCTATCTATCCCTCTATCTATCTATCCCTCTATCTATCATCTATCTATCCCTCTATCTATCTATCTCTCTATCTATCCCTCTATCTATCCCTCTATCTTTCTATCTATCTATCTATCTATCTATCTATCTATCTATCTATCCCTCTATCTATCCCTCTATCTTTCTATCTATCTATCTTTCTATCTATCTATCTATCTATCTATCTATCTATCTATCTATCTATCTATCTATCTATCTATCTATCTATCTATCCCTCTATCTATCTATCCCTCTATCTATCTATCTATCCCTCTATCTATCTATCTATCTATCTATCCCTCTATCTATCTATCCATTATCTATCTATCTATCTATCTATCTATCTTTCAATTCAAAGGAGCTTTATTGTCTAGACTAAATACACATTAGTTTAGCCAAAGCAAGTGTGCAATAGAGAATAGGGATAAGGACTGTAGGAAGGATGGATGGGGGCACATCCAGGGTGGGGACTGTAGGAAGGATGGATGGAGGCACATCCAGGGTGGGGACTGTAGGAAGGATGGATGGGGCACATCCAGGGTGGGGATTGTAGGAAGGATGGATGGGGCACATCCAGGATGGGGACTGTAGGAAGGATGGATAGGGACACATCCAGGGTGGGGACTGTAGGAAGGATGGATGTTGGCACATCCAGGGTGGGGACTGTAGGAAGGATGGATGGGGGCACATCCAGGGTGGGGACTGTAGGAAGGATGGATGGAGGCACATCCAGGGTGGGAACTGTAGGAAGGATGGATGGGGGCACATCCACGGTGGAGACTGTAGGAAGGATGGATGGGGGCACATCCAGGGTGGACACTGTAGAAAGGATGGATGGAGGCACACCCAGAGTAGGGGCTGTAGGAAGGGTGGATAAGGGCAAATCCAGGGTGGGGACTGTAGGAAGGATGGATGGGGGCACATCCAGGGTGGGGACTGTAGGAAGGATGGATGGAGGCACATCCAGGGTGGAGACTGTAGGAAGGATGGATGGGGGCACATCCACGGTGGAGACTGTAGGAAGGATGGATGGGGGCACATCCAGGGTGGAGACTGTAGGAAGGATGGATGGAGGCACACCCAGAGTAGGGGCTGTAGGAAGGATGGATAAGGGCAAATCCAGGGTGGGGACTGTAGGAAGGATGGATGGAGGCACATCCAGGGTGGGGATTGTAGGAAGGATGGATGGGGGCACACCCAAGTTGGGGGCTGTAGAGAGGATGGATGGGGGCACATCCAGGGTGGTGACTGTAGTAAGGATGGATGAGGCACACCCAGAGTAGGGGTTGTAGGAAGGATGGATGGGGACACATTCAGGGTGGGGACTGTAGGAAGGATGTATGGAGGTGCATCACAGGGTGGTGACTGTAGTAAGGATGGATGGGGCACACCCAGAGTAGGGGTTGTAGGAAAGATGGATGGGGGCACACCCAAGTTGGGGGCTGTAGAAAGGATGGATGGGGGCACATCCAGGGTGGGGACTGTAGGAAGGATGGATGGGGGCACATCCCGGTGGGGGCTATAGAAGTCCATGACTTATCATATTTCCCAGAATAAGTTGTCTTGGAGAGAGTCTTGGAGTTGGTTAAGTTTGGTAGAGATGTAGATTTGCTTCTTCCTCCTGAGGATAGTTTTGTTCTGGCTTTGTATAGTGTCATAGGCTTCCCTCAGACCCGGGTGGTTGGGGTGTCTGTGTTTAATGTTTGAGGCTGTTCTCAGGGTCTTCCGTACAGCTTCACAGTGAATCATTAGTCTGTATTTCATTTGGCCTCTGTAGTTGAGTTTTTTAAGATCGGACAATTTGGCCATGGTGTGGAATATGTCGTTTCTTTTGCAGTTTAACTCAGTCCTTCTGAGTTTTAGACTTCTACTCGTAGTTAGTTGTAGAAGTGGTGGAGCATATCCTCTACTTTGGGTCTGATGGGAGCCTCTTTATATTTTATTGCCAGCATCTTGGATAATTTATAGGATGGAGGCCAGTTGAAGAGATCGATCTGATGTGGCTTTTGTGTTGATGGTTTCTCTGTAGATTTCATGTACAGAAGAAGTTGGCTTTGGTCTGACACGTGCATTTGAGGGTTAACTATGAAGGTGCCGATATTTACCTGTCCATATCAGTGATGGCATAATCTACAGTACTTCCTTCCAACATGGGAGGTTATTGTACATGTTTCTAGAGTCTCCATTGGTGATACCATGAAGAAGATGAAGTCCTAAACTTCTACATGAGTTCAGTAGCTTTTTGCCATTTTTGTTGACTGCACTCTTGCAGCTATTTCTCTATGTGTGCACAGAACCGTAGGCACAAGTCTGTGCTACAAATATGTCGATTAGAGATGAGCGAACCGGTCGCGGTTCGGCTCGAGTTCGGTTCGCCGAACGGAGGTCTCGTTCGAGTTCGGTTCGTCGAACGTTCGACGAAACGAACTCGAATCGAATAGGAAACAATGGGAGGCAATCACAAACACATAAAATCACCTAGAAAACACCTTCAAAGGTGTCCAAAAGGTGACAAACAACTCACAACACAACACAAACACATGGGAAAGTGACAAGGACATATACTCATGCGAAAACAAAGGAGCTGGACAAGGAAAAAGAGGATGAGACACAGATATAGGCATAGCACGCAATTCTAAAATCATGTAAAACACCGCAAGGTGACTCCAAGCGGAGTCTCCCTTTTGTCCAAAAATTGGGCCACACACACACCCACCCATTCAGTGGCAGCAGTTGTGCCCCAGTTGTACACTTCACAGCTAGATTTGCATCAAGCACATTCAAAAATACGCCATACTTAACCGTTCCCAGGATGACACCGGGGTAGGTAGCAAAGTCTTTCCTGATCCCAGCTCTGTTCATCTTGGATCATTTTTAAAAACAATGTAAGCAAGGGTTACTCCAAGCGGAGTCTCCCTTTTTTTCCAAAAATTGGGCCCCACACAGACACCCCATCAGTGGCAGCACTTGTGCCCTAGTTGCAAACAGGATGTTTTGATTTGCATCAAGCACATTCCAAATCCACAAGCATTTACTCTCCCCAGGATGACACAGGGGTAGTAAATTCCTTGTGGATCCATGACTTGTTCATTTTGATGAACGTTAGTCTGTCCACATTGTCACTGGACAGACGCGTGCGCTTATCTGTCAGCACACACCCAGCAGCACTGAAGACACGTTCAGAGACAACGCTGGCAGCTGGACACGACAAAATCTCCAAGGCGTAACTGGAGAGCTCTGGCCATTTTTCAAGATTTGAAGCCCAAAATGAGCAAGGCTCCATTTGCAAAGTCATGGCATCGATGTTCATTTGGAGATACTCCTGTATCATCCTCTCCAGCCGTTGACTATGTGTCAGACTTGTTGTCTCTGGTGGCCTTGCAAAGGAGGGTCTAAAAAAATTATGAAAAGATTCCATAAAATTGCTGTTACCAGCACCAGATACGGTGCTACTGGTACGGGTAGACTGTTGAAGATGACGAGACCGTCCCATGTTTGTCAAGTTACAACTGGGAGATTCACTCCCTGCACCTGCACGGTTGTTTGGTGGAAAAGCCAAGCTAAGATCGAGTAACAGCTTCTGCTGATACTCCTGCATACGTGCGTCCCTGTCTATGGCTGGAATTATGTCACAAAATTTGGACTTGTACCGGGGATCTAATAGTGTGGCAATCCAGTAGTCATCATCACTTCTAATTTTGACAATACGAGGGTCATGTTGGAGGTAGTGCAGCAAGAAGGCGCTCATGTGTCTTGCGCAGCCATGCGGACCAAGTCCACGCTGTGTTTGTGGCATAGAGGTGCTAACCGTTCTTTCTTCCTCTGACATCTCCCCCCAACCTCTTTCAACCGAAATTTGACCAAGGTCTCCCTCATCCGCTGAGTCTTCCATGTCCATGGACAGTTCGTCCTCCATTTCTTCATGTTCTCCTGCACCTTCCTCAACATTTCGCCTGCTACCATGCGCCCTTGTTGATCCCTGTCCCCCATGGTCCCATGCCTGCCGCGTTGGTGATGATGAACGTCTGGACCTTGGTGATGTTGTTGTGGCTTGCGCATATGAATCCTCCTGTAGTTCCTCCCCTTCCTGTTGTCCCACCCCCTGACTCCGAATAGTGTTTAGCGTGTGCTCCAGCATGTAAATGACTGGAATTGTCATGCTGATAATGGCATTGTCAGCGCTAAACATATTCGTCGCCATGTCGAAACTGTGCAGAAGGGTGCATAGGTCCTTGATCTGAGACCACTCCATCAGGGTGATCTGCCCCACCTATGCATCTCGTTGGCCCAGGCTATACGTCATGACGTATTGCACCAGGGCTCGGCGGTGCTGCCACAGTCGCTGTAACATGTGGAGAGTCAAATTCCAGCGTGTCGCCACATCGCATTTCAGGCGATGAACCGACAGGCCGAAAGACTTCTGGAGCAATGCAAGTCGCTCAGCAGCGGTGGTTGAACAGCGGAAGTGAGCAGACAGTTTTCGTGCCCTGGTCAGAAGGCCATCTAGGCCGGGATAGTGTGTTAAAAATTGCTGGACAACAAGGTTCAACACGTGAGCCATACAAGGCACGTGTGTCACCTTGCCCAGGCGAAGGGCCGCACCCAGGTTTGCAGCATTGTCGCACACGGCCTTACCAGGCTGCAGGTTGAGTGGAGACAACCATTTATTAAACTCAATCTCCAGAGCTGCCCACAACTCAGTCGCTGTGTGACTCCTATTTCCAAGACATGTCAAGCTAAAGACTGCCTGATGCCGTTGCGCTCTGCTGCCAGCATAGTAATGAGGGGTGCGTGATTCCTTCTGCGCAGTGAGAACGCTGGTGGCCTGACCAGGCAGGCTTGGGGCGGAGGTGGAGGACACAGATGAGGTGGAGGAGGCAGAAGCAGTGGCGGAACTTGGACAGACAGAGGATTGACACACAAGTCATGGGGACGGCAAGACTTGTGCAGCAGACCCCTCACCATCTATCACCATAGTTACCCAGTGCCCAGTCAGCGACATGTAACGTCCCTGTCCATGCTTACTGGTCCAAGTATCGGTGGTGAAATGCACCCGTTCACACACAGAGTTTCTCAAGGAAGCGGTGATGTTGTGTGCGACATGCTGGTGTAGCGCGGGCACACCTTTCTTAGAGAAGTAGTGGCGACTGGGCATCTGGTACTGGGGCACAGCGCCAGACATAAGGTCTCTAAAATCCTGTGTGTCCACCAGGCGGAAAGGCAGCATTTCGGTAGCCAAGAGCTTACAGAGGGATAAAGTCAACCTCTTAGCTTTGTTATGGGTCGCAGGAAATGGCCTTTTATTTGTCCACATCTGAGGGACAGAGATCTGGCTGCTGTGTGTAGACGGTGTTGAGTAGGGTGTCCCTGGAAAAATGCAGGTTTGTGAGGAAAGTGCAGGCGGAGACATGATGTTGCCTTCATCCAACATTGGTGCTATCGATGTCTGAGAGAGCTGTACACACGCACTTGTTTCCCCTTCCAAACCAACTGACGACCTACCAAGCAAACTGCCTGTTGCGGTTACAGTGGTGGAAGTTGTGCGTGGAAAACCAGGTGTGACAGCTGTCCCCACAGTCAAAGAAGGTGAAGAGCGCGCGGATGCACTGGAAGGGGCAGGCGGTGGATGGTTCGCTCCGCTAGGCCGCATTGCAGCACGGTGAGCTTCCCACTGGGACATATGATATTTATTCATGTGTTGATTCATGGAAGAAGTTGTCAAACTGCTGAGGTTTAGCCCTCTACTAACAGAATCACGACAAATTTTACAGATCACATAATTTGGGCGATCTTTTGCTATGTCAAAAAAGGACCAGGCTAGGCAAGGCTTAGAGGGCATGCGACCTGCTGAGCCCCCCCGACTAGTGCTCAGAGGCAGAGTTGTAGACGTGCTACCAGTGCTCCGACTCTGTCCAGGAAGGCGCAAGGTAACTTCGTCGTCGGTTGCATCCTCCTCCATCGCCTCTGTTGACCTCCTCGAGTGCCTGACTGTGGGTTGACAGTAGGTGGGATCTAGAACTTCCTCATCAATTGTTGTGTTTGCACTCCCCTCACCCTCAGACCGAGCCACTTCTTGCCCTGACCGAATATTTAAGTTGTCATCACAATCTGGTATCTGCGTCTCATCGTCATCAGTAAGTTCCTCATTGTCTATAACAACAGGTGTTACAGTTTGTGAAAAAGGGTCAACATTATGCTCAGAAACTTGGTCCTCACGGCCTGAATCAGAGTCACAAAGGTTCTGGGCATCACTGCAGACCATTTCCTGGTCTGTACTCACTGTAGCTTGGGAGCAGACCTCTGATTCCCAGGCTATAGTGTGACTGAACAGCTCTGCAGACTCAGCCATCTCAGTTCCACCATACTGTGCAGGGCGGAGGGAGACTTCAGAGCTGGGAGAATGCAAGTGTGATTGGGCTGACAACTCAGAGGACTGGTGTTTTTTGGATGCGGTAGTTGAGGTGGCGGAGAGGGCACTTGTTGGACCACTTGAGATCCATTCAAGCATTTTCCTTTTTTGGCCATCATCTACCTTTGTTCCAGTTGTTCGTGTCCGTAAAAAAGGGAGCACATCGGATTGTCCACGGTAAGTAGTAGACATCTTACTTTTGCTGGAAGATGGTCTATCTTCAGCAGATGTTAATGGAGCTTTGCCACCTTCCCCACGGACAAACCCTTTTTTTCCTTTTCCAACACGCCTCTTCCCCTTTCCACCAGCATCTGTCATTTTGATTGCGACAAGATTGTGCACTTAAAATGTGGTAGTAAAAATTGAGAGGTGGTGTAGATTTCAGCGGTGGTCTAGCTTTATTAACAGCAGAATAAACAACAATAATTATCCCTGACAATGCAACTACGGCCCTTAAACTGGCAGCATAGTTTGCTAGTATAATAGCTTTGTAACAATGAGTTTGAATGTTCAATGCAGAGGTTCTGCAAATATCTTTGCACTAGTGAGATACTAATGAAGTCCAACAGCCATGTTTAGGATGCCACTAAGTTTACTCAGTGTTTGCTAGTATAATGGCTTAGTAACAATGAGTTTGAGTGTGCAATGCAGGCAGACGTGCTGCAAATATCTTTGCACTAGTGGGACAATACAGAAGTCCAATAGCCACGTTTAGGATGCCACTAGGTACACTGAGTGTTTGCTAGTATAATGGCTTAGTAACAATGAGCTTGAGTGTGCAAAGGGCAGGAGGGTACAGTGGCAGGGTTGTGGGTCTGGGTAGAGGAAAGGAAGCCTGCCTTTCTATCCCTCCTAATGGGGAAATGCAGCGAGGAAATCCCTGACCTTAGCTACACAGACGCTCTTATCTGTAGCTGTTAAAATCTGTTTCCACGGACCTGACTGTCACCTATGGCTCTGAGCCTGCTGTTTTTAGCCCTTAGAAGGGCTGAAAGAAACTTCTATCCCTATTCTGTATAGCGCTGTGTATAGAGCGTACACAGCAGTATCGGAGACAGGAGCTACGCCGGCGGTGACTGACACCCAGACGCAGAAGAGATAATGGCGTCTGGACGGGCAGATACTCGTTTTTATAATGCAGGGACATGTGACATGGACATCCTATCACACATGCCGTTGCTTCTCTGGCTAAAAGTCCACTTAGCTGTGTGTGTGTCTGGGATTGGCTGACATGCTGGCCCGCCCCACTACACACGCGCACTTAGGGAAGGAAGACAAGGGGGAAAAAAAAAAATGCGATCGCCATTATCCATACAGCAGTGATCTGAATGCGCTGTTCCCGCACACTATACACTGAAAATTCATAATAGTGTGAGTCACAGAGTGACTTACACTATTACAGCGGAAAGCCAGCTACTAATTAGCTTGTCTTTTTGCTGCTAGAACCGTTCTGGAACGTATCTAGAACTATCTAGCTTTAGCAAAAAGCTCGAGTTCTAGTTCGATCTAGAACAGCCCCCAAAATCACTCGAGCCGCGAACTGGAGAACCGCGAACCGCGCTCAACTCTAATGTCGATGTTTCCATCCGAGATCAGAAAGTTTCCCCTCTTTTGAGGTCTCCAAAGATAAGAACTTTGCCCAGGGGCTAATAATACGCGCCTTCTCCTTGTGTGATCTCACTGCTGTCTGGATTGAAGTAGGGAGACTCTGTCGGACATATATAGGTGGGGCAGGGGTGGACATCAGACTGAGATGAGGATGGAGCTGCTGATTCTGATCCACATGTGGCCGTCTCCTCTCCTCACTGGTTTGTTGTACTGGCGGAGTTCTTCTTTACACCACATCAATATTCCGCTGAGCAGTAGTCCTGTTTGATGTTTTTATTTTTCAGGGCAGAGAGAGCGATTTTCCTGTATCCGATGGGTACTACGGATTGCAGTTCAGCTCTGGTCCACGTTTGCTGGAGGATCTGAGTGTCAGTGTTTGTATAAAATTGTGGTCATTAGTTTTACATCCAAAGGCCGAGGTGTTTAGGCCTTGGATGTTCCAGCTGCTGATTGTGAGTGAAGTCATTTTTTCTATATACCTTGTGTATATACATTTTAATGAGTGTGGTTGTGTAGGACACACTGGATTTCTGACAGGTTTATAAATGAGGCTGATCCCATCCATGCAAAATAAGTTTCTGCACAATGTGCTGAGCAGGGTCCTTATCTCCTCCATATTACTGCTCTGTATGTTTCTGGTCTCCATGTCTCTGCTCTGCATGTCTCTGCGTGAGGCCAATGGTCCTCTTACATGGTGGTCTCCTCCTATGATGGCCCGATTTTGGGTGAAGGGCTTTGTTTCCAGCTTCCCGTGCCAAAATAGGAGTTTCCTGTATTTTCATTGTCGGTGGCCTATCCATGCCAGTTTGGTTGCTGTTGAATCCAGGCCTGGGGTCTCTGTTTAGTACGATGTCCTTCAGCTCTTTGGCCAGAAGGCTGACCCCTTGTCTCTTGAGGTGCTTGTTGTCATAGGGGTGATGGTGATTTATGGTGGGGTGCTGTGCCAGGGTCACATCTGGCTCAGACTTGCTTCTTGCAGCCAGGTCTACGTTAAGGCTCTGGATTGTTTGCTGGGATATATCCTTTATTGGGAGCACAGATGACAATGATTTTGCTGGGGAATTTTAGTTTGTCCATCCTTGCTAGTTGGGTCAGTTGTCCTGTGATATGCTGGTGCTGCCCATGCTAGTTGGGTCAGTTGTCCTGCAATCCGCTGCTGCTGCCCTTGCTAGTTGGGTCAGTTGTCCTGCGATCTGCTGCTGCTGCCCTTGCTAGTTGGGTCAGTTGTCCTGCAATCTGCTGCTGCTGCCCTTGCTAGTTGGGTCAGTTGTCCTGCAATCTGCTGTTCCCTTGCTAGTTGGGTCAGTTGCCCTGCAATCTGCTGCTGCCCTTGCTAGTTGGGTCTGTTGTCCTGCGATCTGCTGCTACTGCCCTTGCTATTTGGGTCAGTTGTCTTGCGATCTGCTGGTGCTGCCCTTGGTAGTTTGGTCAATTTTCTTGCAATCTGCTGTTGCTGCCCTTGCTAGTTGGGTCAGTTGCCCTGCAATATGCTGCTGCCCTTGCTAGTTGAGTCTGTTGTCCTGCAATCTGCTGCTACTGCCCTTGCTATTTGGGTCAGTTGTCTTGCAATCTGCTGGTGCTGCCCTTGGTAGTTTGGTCAATTTTCCTGCAATCTGCTGTTGCTGCTCTTGCTAGTTGGGTCAGTTGTCCTGCAATCTTCTGGTGCTGCACTTGCTAGTTGGGTCAGTTGACCTGCGATCTGCTGTTGCTGCACTTGCTAGTTGGGTCAGTTAACCTGCGATCTGCTGCTACTGCCCTTCCTAATTGGGTCAGTTGTTCTGTGATATGCTGCTGCTGCCCTTGCTATTTGGGTCAGTTGTCCTGCAATCTTCTGGTGCTGCACTTGCTAGTTGGGTCAGTTAACCTGCGATCTGCTGCTACTGCCCTTCCTAATTGGGTCAGTTGTTCTGTGATATGCTGCTGCTGCCCTTCCTAATTGGGTCAGTTGTTCTGTGATATGCTGCTGCTGCCCTTCCTAATTGGGTCAGTTGTTCTGTGATATGCTGCTGCTGCCCTTCCTAATTGGGTCAGTTGTTCTGTGATATGCTGCTGCTGCCCTTGCTATTTGGGTCAGTTGTCCTGCGATCTGCTGCTGCTGATCTGGGTTGGTAAACCATGGATTATTGGTAACCCCTGTCACCTGTTCAATAGTTGCATAGTGGATTTTATTTATCAATTTTCCTGGTAATCTATCCCTCTATCTATCTATATATCTATCTATCGCTATCTGTCATTCTGTATTCCATCTATATATTTCTATCTTTATAACAATAGATGTCAGTGTCAGTGTCAGCATTCTCTTGACACATCTTCAAAGTCACATGAATCACAAGGGAAGGTCTTTGTAGAGGTGACTGGCAGACAAGGCATCTTATCTCTACATCTAAGGAACGTCATTCACCTTCTACTTGGTTCGAGCAGGTTTTTAGAATGTGTCAATTAATCCACAGAAGAGACAAGTGTTCAGTAGAAGACAGGCGGTGAGTGAGCTCTACACACACATCCCCTCTGATCCTGTATTTACAGCAAAATCCATATTCTGCTTATTGTACACCTGCATTCAGTTATATACAGTGGTGTATGTAGAAGTGGGGGGGGGGGGGGCACTGCAAAGACAAATACTGCACCCACCCAGAATCCCATACCGGGGTCATCGCAATGACCACATAGCAGAGGCACAGACTTTATCCTTGCTCCTTGTAATTAAGGGCATTTCATATTTCAGATAGCTGTTTAGTATGTGCTGTCAAGTCATAACTTTATTTCTAGACATTATTTGACTTATTAACAATACAATTCTCATAACAGAAGCCCTTAATATGCGCACCAGGTCAGCCAATATACGGCAAAGAAGGTGCCAGCACTACTCATAGTAACAGTGATACACAGGAGGACAAGAGTAAAGTGCAAAATTACAAAAACCTTTATTTGAAACATACACAACACAGCACGATTAAAAATGGTGGTACACTACCATGAAAATAAAGGAGGGACAGAATGCCAGTGTCTAAGTATGGTAGAATGAAAGACAGCCAACAGGTATATATCAAAATATAGAATAAATGGCTATAAGAAATAGGGGCTGTCACCAATTTAGCCCAAGACATAGGCAAGTAGTGATAGTACAGAGCAAGGACAGTGAAAGGGGTTGCAGCACAAAAATTCCAACATAGGATCTCCAGGCAATAGGGAGAAAACTAATTGTAACCTGAGTCACCATAGTTTCATAATGAAAGGGGATTGCAATACAAAAAATTCCTCCAGGTGATAAGGGGGAAACTATGGTGAGACTGAGTCGCAAAGTGAATGTATAATTAAGGTACAAGGACCAAGCAGTATAAGGGCAGACTGGCTCCCCACCTTGAGAAAGCTTGACCCCGCGAAACGCGCGTCGGATGGAGATCCTGGGCGGTATTCAGGGACTTCATTGAGCCTTTTGGACAGTGTTCTGGCTTGCAGGACTTGGAGTACATTCTTTGAATATTTTATTGCACTAGCACTTTAGGTAAGAAACCGCAGTTAGTACTTTATGTGCCCTTATACTGCTTGGTCCTTGTACCTTAATTATACATTCACTTTGCGACTCAGTCTCACCATAGTTTCCCCCTTATCACCTGGAGGAATTTTTGTATTGCAATCCCCTTTTATTATGAAACTATGGTGACTCAGGTTACAATTTCACCATAGTTTTCTCCCTATTGCCTGGAGATCCTATGTTTGAATTTTTGTGCTGCAACCCCTTTCACTGTCCTTGCTCTGTACTATCACTACTTGCCTATGTCTTGAGCTAAATTGGTGACAGCCCCTATTTCTTATAGCCATTTATTCTATATTTTGATATATACCTGTTGGCTGTCTTTCATTCTACCATACTTAGACACTGGCATTCTGTCCCTCCTTTATTTTCATGGTAGTGTACCACCATTTTTAATCGTGCTGTGTTGTGTATGTTTCAAATAAAGTTTTTTGTAATTTTGCACTTTACTCTTGTCCTCCTGTGTATCATTATTTGACTTATACCCGGCAATATCAACACTTTCTCCCCCTGCAGGATCAATCTCCAATATTGAGTTGTTACTGAGCTAGTGGGTCTAATAATATTTCCTATATAATGTATACAGAAAAGGGAAGATTGTACTCCTCTACCTGTCGGTGCAACCTCAGAAAAAGCATAGAGAACATAGAGTATCAGTACTGAGCAATGTAACTATGACTCCAGCATGGATAACCTATCACCAGTCCATCCTCCTATAATCCAATATTGAGTTGTCTCTGAGCTAGTGGGTGTAATGACGTTTCCTATTCACTGCACACAGAAATGAGGAGATTGTGCTCCTCTACCTCTCGGTGCATCCTCAGAAGAAGCATAGAGAACATAGAGTATCAGTACTGAGCAATATAGCTGTGAATCCAGCATGGATTACTACCAGTCCTCCTATAATATCTATCTATCCACCTTTAAATCACACACTATAAAGCAGGTTTTATACGTTGCGACCTCGGCGGCAATGTTGTTCTTGCGCACAAGCGATCGTACATGCCCACGTCGCAGCAGCAATATTGGTTGAGCGCACCTGAATTGTTTATTAGCGGTTAATCGAAACGAGCGCGGTGGCGAAAATCCTGACCGGCAAATGCTGTCAATGTCTGCAGCGATGTTCTTTCTGTGTCATGGTTGTTTCGAAGGCGTCACA
Source organism: Anomaloglossus baeobatrachus (assembly GCF_048569485.1). Classification (NCBI taxonomy): domain Eukaryota; kingdom Metazoa; phylum Chordata; class Amphibia; order Anura; family Aromobatidae; genus Anomaloglossus; species Anomaloglossus baeobatrachus. Next base: position 25,101,201 of record NC_134360.1, read on the forward strand.
TGAGTCACGCTTCAAAAGAAATAGTCAGTATCCGAGGCGTACATTATACTTCATGCAAACCCACATGCACCATTGATTCACTCTCGCCTTCCGCCCTTTGCTGCATGACATGTTACGTACGCTATGATGTCTCCATTAAGATTCGTTAAGTCAACTTTCAAAGCTCTGTGTGAGACACAACGGACGGGCGATGATGCCGATCACATACGCGATATTTTTCGACGTGCAAGGGGCGTCACACGGAGCGATTATGCATGTGTACTGAGCGATGAACCATTTGTCGCAGGATCAACCCGCGATATTATGGAAATGAACGACGTGACAACGAGGTATGATATCACACGTATTTGCGCTCGTTGATCGTCACGCATTAGCGACACACGCTGCGATGTCGCTACCGATGCCGGATGTGCGTCACTACCGACGTGCCCCCTACGATATATCGGTAGCGATGTCGCAGCGTGTAAAGCCCGCTTTAATCCCACCTATGTAAAAAAAAATTGGGGGATTTCAATTTACCAGGAAAAACACTATTGAAAATGTTCTATTCAGCCCTATATCTTCAACAGAGCTGCGCTGTAATATCAGATGCAAAAAAAAAACCCAACAACCATGGTTTTCTAATTCAGTTCCACCTTTAAAGGGGTTGTCCACTACTTGGACAACCCCTTCTTTAATATTATATTCCTCAATATATAATATATCCTATACTCACCTCTCGGGTGGTTCCAGCAATATTGGCCCCAGATCTCCAAGGGATTGCGCGACATTGGTATGCCATGTGAGCCCTGCAGACAATCAGTGATCGGCAGTGGGCTGCTGTGCTCTCCCTTTATGCGAACCTCATATATTTGGGGACGTTGTGAGTAAAGCAGTCCAGGAGCTAACACTGATTGGCTGCTAGGCTTATATGGCATAATAATGTCTTGTGAACCTCAGGAGACCTGGTGCCAACATTGCTGGAACACCATCGGCACTGGAGGTCAGTGTAGGGTATCTTTATTTTTCATTGGGAAATGTAATGGGCATATTATCACTATCCAGGATAGATGATAACTTGCTGATCGCTGGAGGTCAAGTAATGAAAGTAATGAAATACACCATGAGAATGGAGCAATAGTGTCACACAGAGTTTTGCACTAACTTCACAGACTGTCATGGTGGGGTTGGGTGCTGTTCAGATTGCAGATTCTTACACTCCACGTGATGGTTTCTCTGGTGTCTGGGATCAACACAGGCAGACTCGGGCATCAAACTGCTGTGTGCTGATTCATTTACAAGCTAGCAAGAGTTAATCTCTGCTAGTCTGCTTGATCCTTTGATCACATGTTGTGAGGGAGCCTATCATATTCACTGCCCTCCTATACATGCTGGCTGGGTCCTTCATCCTATGCCAGCTATAGTTTATTCTATGTTGGTCTGTAAGGTGTGGTGTCCCAGACTTACTGGTGAAAGTTGTGCTTATAGTTTGGAGCGGTTGTGGAGTTACCCAATTTGTTTTATACTTCCTTCCTGCTCTTGTTTTTCCTCCCAAATACCTTATTGTCTTTACCTTTGTGTGTGCATATGTTGTGACAGAGTTTTGTTTTTTCCCTTATCTATCTATATCTTTGACATTCATTACACTCTTATCCTGTCCCACCCTGGGGAAAGGGGGAATCAGATCAGGAATGGTCAGGAGCAGGGCCAGGAAGGAGACTCAAGCATTTCCACCATTACGGGTATCCCTGAGAATAGGGATAGCATAGGGCTGCCTTAGCTTGAGGGACAGCTTTTTTTTTTTTATTTAGATTTTTGTATCTTCTTTCCTGCTCTTGTTTTTCTCCTAATCTCTAAATGTCTTTACCTTTGGGTGTGCATTCTGTGTGACAGTTTTAGTTTTCCCTTGTCTGTCTATATCTGTGAGTCTCATCACACTCCTGTCCTGTTCCTCCCTGAGGAGAGGAGGAATCAGATCAGGAGTGGTCAGGAGCAGGGCCAGGAAAGAGACTCAGGCCTCTCCACCATCAGGAGTATCCCAGAGTTTAGGGATAGCATAAAGCCCGCTAGCATGCTGGACAGGTTAGGAGCCTTGTTTCCCCGCTATCCCATAGTCAGTGTGACAGGTAGCACTCATAGTTGAGTATGCCTGCATTTCTCCAGCCCTATTCTAAGAGGTATTTCTAAGTCCTCTTTTGGGGATCTCTTGGGATCCACATTGATCAACAAGTTGTCAAGAATCATTAGGATAGCTAATAACTTGTGGAGTTGGGAATAACCATTGAAGGGGTCACTCTGTCTTATTTGGCCATGGGCCCTCACCAAAGAATAAAACACTGTAGACCAAAGGATTGCGCGTTGTATAACACATACAACATATTTCGCTCTGCTTCACATCTATGACACAAAACTGAGATATCGTTACTACAGCAATAGATTTGTTTTCTCTAAGGGAAGTGGAATTAATCCAGATAACTCAATATAGTTGTAAGCGGCTCTGGAACGTTTTAACCCAATTGGAGAGTAAGGAGAAACGCACTTATAGACCACAAAGCATAGACTACGGGGAACACAAGCAAGAGTTAATTGCTTTCATGATCTGGACAGTTTCTTTTCAGGACAGTTTTGTAGCTTATATATCGCATCTCAGCTTCTTTGTCCAAGGAAATGCTTCCTTGGTCACTTCTACCAGCAGCTTTATAAAATCACGACCTCTCCCAGCCAGAAACTGTCATTTGTATGCGTATCACCGAAGAGGTCGGAAAGACATTTAGCCGAAGGGTCTCATGATAAGACCACAAGTTAGGACTGTTTAACTTATCACTGTGCTGACTCCATCAGCTGCTTTTTTTCGGTTAGATTTCCCTGTTAAGACTGTTTTTCCTTCAAAATAAGACAATACTTGATGCCAAGGATGCTCCATAGAACGTCATTTACAGTCATGGCCGAAAGGATTTGCAACCCTGGAAAATGTTCCAGAAAATGAATATTTCTCCAAGGAAATTATTGCAATCACACACGTTTTGTTATATATATTTATTTCCTTTAGGTGTATTGGAACAACCCAAAAATATTAGGGGCCCTTTGCACACTACGACATCGCAAGCCGATGCTGCGATGCCGAGCGCGATAGTCCCCGCCCTCGTCGCAGCCGCGATATCATGGTGATATGATATGCACTCACCTGCCCTGCGACGTCACTCTGGCCGGCGAACCGCCTCCTTCCTAAGGGGCGGGTCGTGCGGCATCATAGCGACGTCACACGGCAGGCGGCCAATAGAAGCGGAGGGGCGGAGATGAGCGGGACGTAAACATCCCGCCCACCTCCTTCCTTCCGCATAGCCGGCTGGGACGCAGGTAGGAGATGTTCCTCGCTCCTGCGGCTTCACACACACAGCGATGTGTGCTGCCAAAGGAATGAGGAACAAAATCATAACATCGGTCTTTCCCAAATCATGCTACTCCGATGATACCATTACGACGCTTTTGAGCTCATTAATCGTATAAAAAATGCTTTACACACTACGATGTCGACAGCGACGCCGGATGTGCGTCACTTTCGATTTGACCCCACCGACATCGCACCTGCGATGTTGTAGTGTGCAAAGTGCCCCTTAGAGGGAAGAACAGGCAAATTGGACATAATGTCAGACAAAAACTTAAAAATGGACAGGACAAAGATTGTTGTCCCCCTCAGCTTAATATTTGGTTGAACGTTCTTTGGAGTAAATAACTGCAATCAGTCACCTCCTATAACCATCTACAAGTTTCTAACTCCTCTCAGATGGAATTTTGGACTCTTCTTTATAAGCTTCTCCAGGTCTCTCATACTTGAAGGTGTCTTCACCCACCAGCAATTTGAAGATGTCAATTGGATTTAGATCCGGACTAATTGCCGCCACTTCAGATCTCTCCAGCGCTTTGTTTCTATCCATTTCTGGGGGTTTCTTGAAGTATGTTTGGGGTCATTGTCCTGCTGGAAGACCCATGACCAAGGATGCAAACCCAGCTTTCTGACATTGGGCCCTGCATTGCCACACAAAATCAAAAAGGAAGAAGACGTTCTTTGTATTCTGGCGAAGAAAAGAGACTTATGTTGACTAATGTTACGTGACGTTCTACATTCGTGCCTTCAAGGTTGTCTAAATGGTTGAGGACGACCATTATTAAAGAGGGGAGGAATGTAAGGAGGTGGACTTGTTGTTGCCTTTTCCCTAAAAACATTGATTGCATTATTGTCATGTGAAGTATGATTTGTATTATTTCCAGTGTATTATGAAAGCAAAGTAATGTGAAATGTGGTGTAATGTATAACGTGTAACAATGTAGTATGTCTTTATGTTGATATTAGGGCAAGAAATAGTTACATTTGGGACTGGGTTAGTATGTAGGAAAAGAGATAGTTTACTTTGAGAGAGTCAGTTAGAGCTCAGAGTGTGACTATAGCAGACGTATGGTCTCAATGATTGCCAAAGCTACATGCAGTGGGTGACCTATGGCATACTAGAATCAAGATAGTGTGATTTGAAATGAACAACCAAGATACAAATTAAGGGGAAGCATCATGTCCAGGGACCGACATTCTAATTGGATTAACCTAATTAAAAGGGTTCAGATAAAAGGACTTCTAGCAGTCAGGGACCAAATGGCTTACACCTTCTATAGGTAACAGTCCAAAATGGAAAAGCACATAAGACAAGAGACTGCCATGGGCGACAGTTCCCTAAACATCTGAAAGTTTGAAGCTTGAATCCCACCACATTGGCAAAATCCCTCTCCTCTACGAGGTGAACCAGGCGCGAAACTCCAAGTAGGGTAGAATGGTCTTCACGGACTGCACCTGTGTGAAGTAACTGGATATTGGCAGGAACCTGAACACACTGTCATATACACCAATCCAGCGAATCTCAAACATGCCCAATGGGTGACCTGTTTTCGGTGAGTTTGCCGGCCATGCCAGAAATGGGATATTTTCAGCTTCCAGGAATTGTGCACAGATCCTTGGAACATGGGGCCATGCATTATAATGCTGCAGCATGAATGGATGAATAGCACAACAATGGCCCCAGGATCTCGTGACGACATCTCTGCGCATTCAATATGGCATTAATAAAATGCACCTGTGTTTGTTGTCCATCAGATACGCCTGTCCACCACCATCATTGGCCACTCAATTCACAACGTTGACATTAGCAAACCGCCTACCCTCACTATGCCATACACGCAGTCTGCCATCTGCCCTGTACAGTGAAAACTGGAATTCATCCGTGAAGAGACCAGCTCTCCAACGTTCCAGACGCCATCGATTGTGATCATTTGCCCGTTCAAGTAGGTTACGATGACAAACTGAGGTCAGGTGGAGACCCCAATGAGATCGACGCAGCAGATAAGCTTTGCTGAGATGGTGTATGACAGTTTGGGCAGAAGTTCTTTGGTTATTATGGTAACTGATTGTTGCTGGAGTTGTCCGGGTGTCCGGTCTCAGACGATCTTGTAGGTGAAGATGCTGGATGTGGAGGACTTGGACTGGTGTCTGCGGATGTGAGGTCAGTTGAATGTTCTGACAAATTCTCTGAAACACCTTTGAAGACAGCTTATGGTAGAGGAATGAACATTCGATTCATGGGCAACAGCTCTGGTGGACATTCCTGCAGTCAGCAGCCAATTCAAAATGCTCAGGGGTACAGTTTTTCTAAAATGCTTTATCTATAGTATATTTGGGGATATCCTAACTAGTGATGAGCAAACACTAAAATGCTTGAGCGCTTGGTACTTGAATCAAGCATGCCGGACGCTTCGTTTCATGTAACGAGTATAATGGAATTCGATGGGTAACAAGAGCATTTTTCTGGAAGATCCAAATTCCTCCCGCGGAGGGCTGGGGAGGCCCAATCACTGAAATTGATGGAAACATTGCTCTAATGGAATAGGAACGGCATGGGGAAGATGACTGGATGCATCTTTAACTCCCATATGACAACTGAGAACAATGCTGTAAGAGTATTATGCCATTTTTATGAACTGATAATAAAAGATACAAAATCAAAGATAAAATGGATTTTACAGAATTTTTTTTTTTTATTTTTTAAAAAAACCCAAAACATTATTTCCTGTATAATGACTAGTACAGAAGGTAAAATAAAAAAAAGCGGGAAAAAAAACCCTGCCTTCTCCACCCCTTAGGCTATGTTCACACATAGCGTTTTTGCTGCGGTTTTGCACTTTCTTATTGCTTTCAATAATGAAAAAACTCTGCAAAAATGCTGAAAGAATTGACATGCTGCATCTTTAAAAAACGCAGCAGTTTCCATATCAGTTAGGAAAAAAAAGCAATCATGTGCATTTGATTAATGAACTCTCCCAGCTTTCAATGGTAATGTAAAAATCAGCTTTTAGTTTGCATAAAAGTAATGAAAAAATCGTATAAAAAATGAACAAAAATGTAAGGTATGAACATAGCCTTAATGCCTGGGCCATATCTGACCGTATTTCCCCATGACATATGACTACAGTAGATGAAATAGCATAGGAGTTAATAAAATTACACCCGCCGGTAGTCACCGGTAAATGTAATGCTAACATTTTACTACCTTATCTGGGCATGTGGTGTGTGTGACAGGGTCAGATACATCCAATTTAATTTATGATGGGAGCCTGAACCTCACAAAGCCTATGCAGATAATGCAAGACCTGCCAAAAATTAGAAGGAGGAGGGACTCCGATACAGCCTACATATACATAATGGAGAGCCTCATACATATTCTGTTAAAAATGTTAGGTAGTGGGACTCCTAGACTCCTAAAGCCTAAAGCAAGGACTGCCAAAAATTTGAAGAGGGATTGCAATACACCCTGGAAAACATGAAGAGGAAGGCCTCAGAAATTTTTTTTTTGGTATTATTAAGAGTGGGACATTTATACTAATAAAACCTATGCACTATATGCAAGTGCTGCCCAAAATTGGAAAGAGGTACTGCAAAACACCCTGGAAGGCATGTAGATGAAGGCCTCAGAAAATGTATTTTCCCATTATTAAGAGTGGGTCTCCTATACTAGTAAAGCCTTTGCATTATGTGGAAGGGCTGCCAAAAATTAGGAGGTAATGCACTACATTCTGGAAGACACGTAAAGGAGGGCCTCAGAATACCATTTTTTCCCACTATGAAGGAGTGGGAAAGCCTATGCACTAAGGGCAAAGGCTGAAAAACATTTACCACTGGAGTATGTATATATATATATATATATATATATATATATATTAAAAAGTATTTTTGATGTAGGCTTTTAAAAATTATGAAGGAGGGCATCATTCACACCCTTGAAAAATTAAGAGCGATGGTCGCATGGTCACCCTGTTTATATGGTGAAGGAGAATACATAGTTACATAGTTACTTAGGTTGAAAAAAGACCTAGGTCCATCTAGTTCAACCTTACTCCACCAGTTCTACATTTGGTCACTAAATCATTTCTAACCAACAATGTTTTGTGTACTGAGGAAATCATCCAGCCCTTCTATAAAAGCTGTTATAGTATCTGCCATTACTACCTCTTGTGGTCGGCATTCCACAGTCTGACTGCTCTAACTGTAAAGAACCCTTTCATATTTAGCTGTCGGAATCGCTTTTCTTCCACTCGCAGTGAGTGCCCCCTGGTCCTTAGGGCATCATTCACACCCTTGAAAAATTAAGAGCGATGGTCGCATGATCACCCTGTTTATATGGTGAAGGAGAACACGAAAAACAAGAAGTCATAAACTTTATATTCTTGTCTGGATGGAAAGGGGTGCATGGGCATACACCAGAAAAAAAGGAAAAGGCCTTGTTCATCTTGATTAGAGTCAGCCTGTCAGCATTTTCAGTTGACATGTGGATGCGCCTATCAGTTATTATGCACTAAAAACCCGTTTAGTCAAACGCTATCAGGGCAGGCCAGCACCTCTAAGGCGTAGAGGGACAGCTCATGTCACTTGTCCGGCTTGGATACCCAATAGTTGTACAACAGAGAGGACGCTGGTACGGTCGGCTAGGTACTCTTTCACTATGTTGCAAAGTTTTTTCCTCCTTCTCAGAGTACCGGCGCATCAGAACCTGGGTGCTGGGAGAGTCTCATTAAACTGCACCAGACCTTTGACAGTGTTCCCCTGCCTTTGTTGGACCTGGTGTGTGTCTCCCTCCTCTCTCCTCCTTGGTTGACCAAGGAAGCATAACCCCAAACGCCAGCATTGTGAGATAGGAGTTCATGTTTTTGATACTTCCATAGTGTGCTGTTTGCTTTTATGTGTATATATACATTATATATACAGTATATATTTATTGTATATGTATAGATATCAGTATCTCTCTATATATACTGTATATAATATATATGTGATGCCCTGGCCTGTCGGGTCATCTCGGGGGTACCGTGCAGTCTGCCCTTCTGCGTGGTGCCTGCTCCTCCTTGGTTACGGGTCCTGTTTCTTTGGTGTATATACAAATCCTGAGGCACACTCTGCACCACACCCACCAAACACCCATTGGGCAGCCTGAGGGGAATAGGGCCGCCCAGATGGAGGGATGGTAGAAGTAGGGCCAGAAGTGTCAGTTGTAGTCAGAGAGTGGTAGTGAGCAGTGACAGGTCACGCTGCGGAGCTGGGCTCCTGTACCCGTCCCAGGTGCCGGATGTTGGCCTGGCCTGGAAGGAGCTGGAACCCCGGTCGCAGGGGGTAGTGGCAAGGGGCACGGCACTGCCATGGAGGGCAGTTCAGCAGCCTTGTGCAACAACCGGGCAGGGGCCAGGGCACAATGGGGTACGCGGACCCTAGGCTGGGAAGTAGCTTTATGCAGCCCAGTAATTCACCCGACGAGGACTGAATCTTCATGAACCGCTCTCCACCCGCTCCAAAATCGGGGTACTAGCGCATCGAGAGGGATAGGACTTCCCAAAACCGTCCAGAAAATCCCAAGCGTGAACCCTGAGAGCAAGCTCACCCTGCTAGCCATGCAGGTGAGCGGGACCCAAGTAGTTTTAAATGAAAGGGATCCACCAAGTGTAAACACAGTGCCAAGGGACAAGGCTTCAGACCAACCAGCAATGCCAAAAGGGCACAGACCCAGCGTGTTCGAACTAAAGCTACAGGCCATTCAAGACTTTGGTTTACCCGGTGTCAGTGTCAGCATCTCTGGACTGTGTGAGTACGTTGTGCCCCTTTGCCTCCAACGGGTCCCCACTTTGCCATCACCGAGCCCCGGGACACCTTCCCCTACCCATGGAGGGGTTAACATCACCAGCTGCTATTCCATCGCTCACGGATGCTCCCTCTCTCTCCCAAACGCAGCAGCGGTGGTATTCCGCTTTACCACGACCCGCGGGTGGCGTCACGAACACTATCCAATCCACCCATCATCCCCCCTTTTCTAAATACCTTTCTTCTACCCCCCTTTTCATTTCGAGCATCCGCGCGACCCCGCCTCGGGTCCGGAGACCCCTTGAGCCACTGCGGATCTGGATACGAGCAGCCCTTCGGCTGTCGCGGGGGCGGCACATATATACATATATATATATATATATATACACATATATATATATGTATATATGTATACCCATATACATATATATATATATATATATATATATATATATATGTGTATAAATGAATACACATGAAACCATATATGGCCTGGCAGTGATGTCACAATATCAGTGTTCTATAGAGTGATTATGTCATACAGGTGATGATGTCACAATTGGAACACATGATAAAAAGCCCTGCGCGCGCCACAATTCTCTCTGAGGGTGTTAGAGTTAGTGGAGTTTGGATTTTGTTTTGCATTTCTGTTGAGCAAAATGTCTAAAAATATGCGCAAACGTCGCTTTATTATTGATCCTGATACAGAGAACAGCAGTAGCAATGACCAGGTGAGCGGTGACTCCGATATACAGTTAGGTCCAGAAATATTTGGACAGTGACACAATTTTGGCGAGTTGGGCTCTGCATGCCACCACATTGGATTTGAAATGAAACCTCTACAACAGAATTCAAGTGCAGATTGTAACGTTTAATTTGAAGGTTTGAACAAAAATATCTGATAGAAATTGTAGGAATTGTCACATTTCTTTACAAACACTCCACATTTTAGGAGGTCAAAAGTAATTGGACAAATAAACCAAACCCAAACAAAATATTTTTATTTTCAATATTTTGTTGCGAATCCTTTGGAGGCAATCACTGCCTTAAGTGTGGAACCCATGGACATCACCAAACGCTGGGTTTCCTCCTTCTTAATGCTTTGCCAGGCCTTTACAGCCGCAGCCTTCAGGTCTTGCTTATTTGTGGGTCTTTCCGTCTTAAGTCTGGATTTGAGCAAGTGAAATGCATGCTCAATTGGGTTAAGATCTGGTGATTGACTTGGCCATTGCAGAATGTTCCACTTTTTTGCACTCATGAACTCCTGGGTAGCTTTGGCTGTATGCTTTGGGTCATTGTCCATCTGTACTATGAAGCGCCGTCCGATCAACTTTGCGGCATTTGGCTGAATCTGGGCTGAAAGTATATCCCGGTACACTTCAGAATTCATCCGGCTACTCTTGTCTGCTGTTATGTCATCAATAAACACAAAATACAAAAAAAACAGTTTGCACTCTGATAATGCTAAAGTATGGAAACCATGAATATGTGAACATGGATCTGCATTACTGCTAAGGAAAATCTGAGAAAAATATGAGATATTTAGCATATATAAATGGCCATTTGTATATCTGCCCAGTTGCCCCTTCACGGCATATCTCGTAACTGGGTCCCTGACGCTATGCTGAAGCCTCTCTCTAGGTTAAAAACCTCCTGTGTATGGGCAAGTAGGAACCTGCTATATAGGATAAGATTACCTGTGGCAACTGGGGGAAGGGTGCACGGTCAGAAGGTATGACCCTCTTCATATAGACAAAAAAGACTGACTGCACTCCTCGACCTGACGTGTGAACAGGTGCATAACTGAACATGACATAAAATACAAAAAAAAAACAGTTTGCACTCTGATAATGCTAAAGTATGGAAACCATGAATATGTGAACATGGATCTGCATTACTGCTAAGGAAAATCTGAGAAAAATATGAGATATTTAGCATATATAAATGGCCATTTGTATATCTGCCCAGTTGCCCCTTCACGGCATATCTCGTAACTGGGTCCCTGACGCTATGCTGAAGCCTCTCTCTAGGTTAAAAACCTCCTGTGTATGGGCAAGTAGGAACCTGCTATATAGGATAAGATTACCTGTGGCAACTGGGGGAAGGGTGCACGGTCAGAAGGTATGACCCTCTTCATATAGACAAAAAAGACTGACTGCACTCCTCGACCTGACGTGTGAACAGGTGCATAACTGAACATGACATAAAATACAAAAAAAAAACAGTTTGCACTCTGATAATGCTAAAGTATGGAAACCATGAATATGTGAACATGGATCTGCATTACTGCTAAGGAAAATCTGAGAAAAATATGAGATATTTAGCATATATAAATGGCCATTTGTATATCTGCCCAGTTGCCCCTTCACGGCATATCTCGTAACTGGGTCCCTGACGCTATGCTGAAGCCTCTCTCTAGGTTAAAAACCTCCTGTGTATGGGCAAGTAGGAACCTGCTATATAGGATAAGATTACCTGTGGCAACTGGGGGAAGGGTGCACGGTCAGAAGGTATGACCCTCTTCATATAGACAAAAAAGACTGACTGCACTCCTCGACCTGACGTGTGAACAGGTGCATAACTGAACATGACATAAAATACAAAAAAAAAACAGTTTGCACTCTGATAATGCTAAAGTATGGAAACCATGAATATGTGAACATGGATCTGCATTACTGCTAAGGAAAATCTGAGAAAAATATGAGATATTTAGCATATATAAATGGCCATTTGTATATCTGCCCAGTTGCCCCTTCACGGCATATCTCGTAACTGGGTCCCTGACGCTATGCTGAAGCCTCTCTCTAGGTTAAAAACCTCCTGTGTATGGGCAAGTAGGAACCTGCTATATAGGATAAGATTACCTGTGGCAACTGGGGGAAGGGTGCACGGTCAGAAGGTATGACCCTCTTCATATAGACAAAAAAGACTGACTGCACTCCTCGACCTGACGTGTGAACAGGTGCATAACTGAACATGACATAAAATACAAAAAAAACAGTTTGCACTCTGATAATGCTACTGGGCAGATATACAAATGGCCATTTATATATGCTAAATATCTCATATTTTTCTCAGATTTTCCTTAGCAGTAATGCAGATCCATGTTCACATATTCATGGTTTCCATACTTTAGCATTATCAGAGTGCAAACTGTTTTTTTTTTGTATTTTATGTCATGTTCAGTTATGCACCTGTTCACACGTCAGGTCGAGGAGTGCAGTCAGTCTTTTTTGTCTATATGAAGAGGGTCATACCTTCTGACCGTGCACCCTTCCCCCAGTTGCCACAGGTAATCTTATCCTATATAGCAGGTTCCTACTTGCCCATACACAGGAGGTTTTTAACCTAGAGAGAGGCTTCAGCATAGCGTCAGGGACCCAGTTACGAGATATGCCGTGAAGGGGCAACTGGGCAGATATACAAATGGCCATTTATATATGCTAAATATCTCATATTTTTCTCAGATTTTCCTTAGCAGTAATGCTAGATCCATGTTCACATATTCATGGTTTCCATACTTTAGCATTATCAGAGTGCAAACTTTTTTTTTGTATTTTATGTCATGTTCAGTTATGCACCTGTTCACACGTCAGGTCGAGGAGTGCAGTCAGTCTTTTTTGTCTATATCAATAAACACAAGTGACCCAGTGCCATTGAAAGCCATGCATGCCCATGCCATCACGTTGCCTCCACCATGTTTTACAGAGGATGTGGTGTGCCTTGGATCATGTGCCGTTCCCTTTCTTCTCCAAACTTTTTTCTTCCCATCATTCTGGTACAGGTTGATCTTTGTTTCATCTGTCCATAGAATACTTTTCCAGAACTGAGCTGGCTTCATGAGGTGTTTTTCAGCAAATTAACTCTGGCCTGTCTATTTTTGGAATTGATGAATGGTCTGCATCTAGATGTGAACCCTTTGTATTTACTTTCATGGAGTCTTCTCTTTACTGTTGACTTAGAGACAGATACACCTACTTCACTGAGAGTGTTCTGGACTTCAGTTGATGTTGTGAACGGGTTCTTCTTCACCAAAGAAAGTATGCGGCGATCATCCACCACTGTTGTCATCCGTGGACGCCCAGGCCTTTTTGAGTTCCCAAGCTCACCAGTCAATTCCTTTTTTCTCAGAATGTACCCGACTGTTGATTTTGCTACTCCAAGCATGTCTGCTATCTCTCTGATGGATTTTTTCTTTTTTGTCAGCCTCAGGATGTTCTGCTTCACCTCAATTGAGAGTTCCTTAGACCGCATGTTGTCTGGTCACAGCAACAGCTTCCAAATGCAAAACCACACACCTGTAATCAACCCCAGACCTTTTAACTACTTCATTGATTACAGGTTAACGAGGGAGACGCCTTCAGAGTTAATTGCAGCCCTTAGAGTCCCTTGTCCAATTACTTTTGGTCCCTTGAAAAAGAGGAGGCTATGCATTACAGAGCTATGATTCCTAAACCCTTTCTCCGATTTGGATGTGAAAACTCTCATATTGCAGCTGGGAGTGTGCACTTTCAGCCCATATTATATATATAATTGTATTTCTGAACATGTTTTTGTAAACAGCTAAAATAAAACTTGTGTCACTGTCCAAATATTTCTGGACCTAACTGTATTAACCATACTATGGGCCCTATTCGTCGTTTATCGGTTTTTAGGTCACTTTTCTATATTTTTTATCTTGTATTTAATTATATTTTTTGCTTCCAAACTCATCAACATGGTGATGAATTTGGAAGAATGGATCAGGCCCTATGTGTTCGGCAATAATAGTCTTGTAAGTTTCCTCTGTTGCACCCCAGCTCCAATCCTTATACCATATACAAAATTTGGTACATTTTAAAATTGACCCTTGCTAATGAGACATTTTGGTTAAAAGTTTATAGAAATTGGAAGCAAAAATTATTTTATTTTTTAATTCTTTTTTTTTTATACAGTTACAGGTCAAGAAAAAATGCCGCACAGTTTCTGCGTCCGACACAGAGGACGACAACGGTGATGAGAATCTCCATCAGGTGAGCGCTCGCTTCTCTCCAGCGCGGTCGCTCTGTTACGCCGCATTATGTGATTATACCGCTATATCGTTGCTGCTTCTTTATTATACATTTTTGTGTCTTTGTGTTTCTTTTCTTCAGTCTCATCTACTTATTCCGAGGTCTCAGAGGAGCCTTGATGGAGGAGATGTCGGCTCTGTTCCTCAACAGCCATACATAGAGTCAGGTCTGTAACAAAGAATCTAGAAGGATCATAAAATCCTTCAAAGAAATTAGACTTTTTGTTGATTAGGAAAACTAAACGACAAAAAAATAAATGACGATTTTTGGTTTTTTTTTCTCAAGAGCCCCATGCTCCCCAAGTCAGCTTTGTGCAGGAGGAGACAGCGAGGTAATGTATTCCTGTATATCCGTATTATCTGGGTTATGTTCATTTTATCCGGTCACTAGGTGGCGCTGTTATTGTCTACAGGTCGTGTGCGCTCTCAATATATGTATTTTTGATGTTTTTTTTCCCCAGGAAACAGAAGTGTCCCATCAATTACTGTATCCTGAGAGATCTGTCTTCTCCCACATCCAAATACGTCACCAGCTTCCATAAGAACAAGGAGGAGCTGAAGAGACGTCTGTACAAGTTTTTTAACCGGACCGTGTTTGAGAACCAGGTATACCACACAGCCCAGTGTAGGGGGTACGGGGGTGACGGGATAGGGCTAGGATCAGTGTGTCCTGTATATATTGTATATACCTCTATATTCAGTATATATAGCGCAATATGAGGGATAGTGAGTTAAAGAGCAAGATTAGTTTATCCAGTGTATATATAGTATATATTGTATATACCCCTATATTCTGTAGGTATAGGGTGATATAGGGGGATAGTGAACAGAGGGTTAGAGCTAGGGATAGTGTATCTAGTATATATTGTATATACCTCAATATTCTGTATGTATAGGGCGATATCGGGAATAATGGATGAAGGGTTAGAGCTAGGGTTAGTGTATCCAGTATGTATGGTATATAGCCCTATATTCTGTAGGTTTAGGGTTATAGGGGAATAGTGAATGGAGGGTTAGCACTACGGATAGTGTATCCAGTATATATTGTGTATACCTCTATATTCTGTATGTATAGGGTGATATAGGGGGATAGTGAACAGAGGGTTAGAGCTAGGGATAGTGTATCTAGTATATATTGTATATACCTCAATATTCTGTATGTATAGGGCGATATCGGGAATAATGGATGAAGGGTTAGAGCTAGGGATAGTGTATCTAGTATATATTGTGTATACCTCTATATTCTGTATGTATAGGGTGATATAGGGAATATTGGGTGAAGGGTTAGATCTAGGGTTAGTGTATCCATTATTTATGGTATATACCTCTATATTTTGTAGGTATAGGGTTATAGGGGAATAGTGCACGGAGGATTAGAGTGCGGGTTAGTGTATCTATTATGTATGGTATATAGCCCTATATTCTGTAGGTATAGGGTTATAGGGAAATAGTGAACGAAGAGTTAGAGCTAGGGATAGTGTATACATTATGTATGGTCTATAGCTCTATATTCTGTAGGTATAGGGTTATAGGGATATAGTGAAAAGAGGGTAAGTGTGCCCCGTGTATATACCGTAGTATATACTGCTCTATACTAAATTATCTCTTTCCTACCTCCGTAGCTTCCTGGAGATGTGGACATCAGCTGGAATAAAAGGCTGAGAGTAACAGCTGGCCGCACCGGCGGTTTCACGATGAAGAACGGGGAGCGCCACGCCTTCATTGAGATATCAGATAAAATCTGCGATTCTGCAGGTAGGACTCACATCGGGCACAATTTATAGATTATCTGTGGTGAAATCTTCCGTACGTCTTTACTGATTGTAATTATTTGCTGCTTTCTCCTCAGATCGACTTCGAGACACATTGATACATGAGATGTGTCATGTTGCCTGCTGGATCATTGATGGCAATGGAATATTTGCCCATCACCAGCTATGGGAGCAATATTGTGGGAAGGTGGCACAGATCCACCCGGATCTCCCGCGCATTACTGAATTTCACAATTGGGAGATCCACTACCCAGTGATGTATGAATGCTCTGGCTGCCAGAACAGGTAAGATCGCATAAACTATGGACATGGAGGGGGGGAAATATTCTTGTATGTTTCTGTAAATGTGTTCATGGCTTTAGGTTTCTACAATGAAAGGGGCTCTGTCATTGATTTTGATGTGTTTGGACCTTTTGGATCAGTCTTTAATACAAGCTTTGTCTCCCACCATAGATTTGGACGTTGGACAGATTCTCTCGATACTGAGAAGTTTGGCTGCTACTACTGTGACAGCGATATGGTCCTTGTAACGTAACCCAAACCTGAGAAGATCAATCAGCCAGAACATGGCAGTAGATGGATGAAGTCATCCAGAAGACCAGAACATGGCAATAGATGGATGAAGTCATCCAGAAGACCAGAACATGGCAGTAGATGGATGAAGTCATCCAGAAGACCAGAACATGGCAGTAGATGGATGAAGTCATCTAGAAGACCAGAACATGGCAATAGATGGATGAAGTCATCCAGAAGACCAGAACATGGCAGTAGATGGATAAAGTCATCCAGAAGACCAGAACATGGCAATAGATGGATGAAGTCATCCAGAAGACCGGTGGAAAGTCATATCTTAGTCTTCCACCATAATGGCGTCTTCTTGCCATCTCTTGGGCGGCACGGTGACTCAGTGGTAAGCACTGGTGTCTGCATGGAGTTTGTATATTCTCGCCGTGTCTGCGTGGGTTTCCTCCGGGTTCTCCCACACTCCAAAAATATACTGATAGATTGCAGATAGTACTTGTAACCCAAGCCTGAGAAGATCCATCACTGACCAACCAAGATGGCAGCACATGGATGAAGTCATCAAGAAGACAGGTGGAAAGTCACATCTTAGTCTTCCACCATAATGGCATCTTCTCGCAATCTCTTGGGCGGCACGGTGGCTCAGTGGTAAGCACTGATGTCTGTATGGAGTTTGTATGTTCTCCCCGTGTCTGCGTGGGTTTCTTCCGGGTACTCCGGCTTCCTCCCACACTCCAAAATATACTGATAGGTTACAGATAGTTCTTGTAACCCAAGCCTGAGAAGATCCATCACTGACCATCCAAGATGGCAGCACATGGATGAAGTCATCCAGAAGACAGGTGGAAAGTCACATCTCAGTCTTTCACCATAATGGCATCTTCTTGCCATCTCTTGGGCGGCACGGTGGCTCAGTGGTTAGCACTGGTGTCTGCATGGAGTTTGTATGTTCTCCCCGTGTCTGCGTGGGTTTCCTCCGGGTACTCCGGTTTCCTCCCACAATAAAAAATATACTGATAGGAAATTTGGCAACTTCTAATATGAATGATGGTCATCCCTTTACAGCGCCGCAGAACATGTTGGTGTTATAATATCAAGCGGGAATAAATGAATCATCAATAAAATGTCAAACTCATTTATTGTTTCTTGGTGTCAGTCATTCAGTGTACACATCTTTTTACAGAAAAAATGGACCCATAGAAACATGAGCTAAACTAGAAGAGTCAAAGAGGTTCTGCAGCAATTGACGTGTGTATTATAACATATTGCTCAGAGTCCAAACTGCTGCTACATCTGAAAATAGAAAATCAGAACTTCAGTGAAAACCTGAAGACACTTCTTTAGTATCAAACTGCCCCAGCCATAGGATTTCTGGTCCAAAACCTGGGACAAGATGGAGTCTGTCCTCTCCCTCAGCACTAGCTCCTCCCCCCAAGGCCTAATCCCAACTGCGAACTGTCAGAAGCCCTGCAGTCTGTTGCCAGGCAACCTATCTTATACCATACCCTCATACACATATTTTACCTTATGTATTATACTATATCACTATACATTACTATGCAGGAACATATTACACTTTACATCACATCATATTACACATTATATCAACATTTTTTACCTCAGGGATTTTACCTGACTCTGGGCGCCATTATTTAAAGAACTTACCGCCGACATCTTCAGAATGGCCCGTGCCTCTCTGCACGCCCACCCGCTACACAGAACCTCACTGCCTGTCCACCGCACAGAGCCTCGCTGTCCGCCCGCCACACAGAGCCTCACTGCCCGCCCGCCACACAGAGCCTCACTGCCCGCCCGCCACACAGAACCTCACTGCCTGCCCACCACACAGAGCCTCGCTGTCCGCCCGCCACACAGAGCCTCACTGCCCGCCCACCACACAGAGCCTCACTGCCCGCCCGCCACACAGAACCTCACTGCCTGCCCACCGCACAGAGCCTCGCTGTCCGCCCGCCACACAGAGCCTCACTGCCCGCCCGCCACACAGAACCTCACTGCCCGCCCATCACACAGAGCCTCGCGGCCCACACACCACACAGAGCCTCGCTGCTTTCCCACCGCACAGCGCCTCCCTGCCCGCCCACCACACAGAGCC
Organism: Anomaloglossus baeobatrachus; assembly: GCF_048569485.1. Classification (NCBI taxonomy): domain Eukaryota; kingdom Metazoa; phylum Chordata; class Amphibia; order Anura; family Aromobatidae; genus Anomaloglossus; species Anomaloglossus baeobatrachus. Next base: position 25,119,803 of record NC_134360.1, read on the forward strand.
TCACTGCTCGCCTGCCGCACCAAGCCTCAATGCCCGCCCACCACACAGAGCCTCGGTGCTCGCCTGTCACACAGCGCCTCGCTGCCCGCCCACCACACACAGCCTCACTGCCCGCCCGCCACACAGAACCTCACTGCCTGCCCACCGCACAGAGCCTCGCTGTCCGCCCGCCACACAGAGCCTCACTGCCCGCCCACCACACAGAGCCTCGCGGTCCACACACCACACAGAGCCTCGCTGCCCGCCAGCTGCACCGAGCCTCACTGCCCACCCACCACACAGAGCCTCGCTGCTTTCCCACCGCACAGCGCCTCCCTGCCCGCCCACCACACAGAGCCTCGTTGCTCGCCTGCTGCACCAAGCCTCGCTGCCCGCCCACCACACAGAGCCTCACTGCTTGCTTGCCGCACAGAGCCTCACTGCCCACCAACCGTACAGAGCTTTGCTGCCCACTAGCCGCACAGAACAGCACCGCAGAGAGCAGCACAGCACACAGCATTGTCCTGCCTCCTGTGACCCCTGTCCACCACCCCCTGTTAAGCTACATTCGGATTTTAAGACGCACCCCTCATTTTCTTCCCAAATTTTTGGAGGAAAAGTGTGTCTTATAATCTCAAAAATACGGTACATAGAACATGTCTACATAAGCCGCCTTCATCAATTCCCCAAAACTTATTCTCCCAGAATAAATTCAGATTATAGAGCCGAAAATAAGTTCAGCATCGAAAACTCCCAAATTATTACAGAATCAGATTAGATCCCAGAATTAATAAAGACCCCAGACCAGACCACCAAAGGTTAAAACTGCAGGAATAGCCAAAGGATTCATAATAACTTGCTGATCAGCGGAGATCTCAGGGGACTTGGCTATCTCGGGCTGTCCCATAGACAATGAAAAGAGTGGAGGGGCACATCTACTGCCACCAATCTACTGACCTACTAATTGGACTCTTGTCAATCAGTAAATTATCCTCTTTTCTTTGATTGGTCACTGTCATGGAAAAATTATATATCCATGAGATATCTCTCTGAAGGGACAAACATACATTTACCCTTATGCATTGAAGACATGGGATCAGTTGTAACTGATGAGTAGAGATGAGCGAACTTTGTATGAAAAAGTTTGCAAATCTCAAATTTGGCACAAGCCTTGCCCATTCGGATTCCCAAACACTTTTCTCAAAATTGGCAAAATTTGGACTTTGTTGGGCAACTCTTCACATTTGCACTAATGCTTTTCTTCTACCTTATTATGACTTTGGCTAGAATAGTGGTGCTGTATGATGAGTTGGGTTAAGGTGTTTGATGAGAAGATTATTTACCAAGCCTCGCGCGCGTGACTATCACACTGCTTCTGGGTCTGCTCATTGCATCTCATGCATATGCACTGCTTCCTCCACCCACCGTCGGTGAAAGCGTCTGTAATTGGTTGCAGTCATACTGCGTGGCTATCACACTGCTTCTGGGTCTGCTCATTACATCTCATGCATATTCATTACTTTCCCCGCCCACCTCCTGTGAGAGTGTCTGTGATTGGTTGCAGTCAGACAGCCAGCGTGCCGGTGTCTCTGAATGGATGCTCTCACAGAGGCTGTCTGGGTCCCCTATTGGAATGTAAAAATAAATAAATTAAAAAAAGAAGGGCCAAATTTCTGCACCAAATCTGCATCTCCTGGAAAAAACCTCGTTGCGATTTGATGCAGGTTTTATTTTGCCAGGAGATGCAGTATTGGGGCAGGAATTTGGTGAATAAATGCCAGCCCCAAATCTGCATCTCGTCAAAAAACCCGCTATTTTCTGCCACAAGATGCAGGTCTCATTGAACTCAATGAGTTCACCTGAGGTGAGGTTACTGAGTTCAATGAGTTCACCTGAGGTGAGTTTACCTGAGGTCACAGGTGGGGTACCATGGGAAACCCCCAGCTGTTACCGCAAGTAACCTCAGTAACATTACCACTAGTTGGATGGTTATGTTCTTTAATGTACTTGCACACTGCGACTTCATTAATGTAGCAGAGCCTGGATTTTCAATGGACCTCGTGTGGATTAAGTCGGACCTGGGTGTTTTAGGGGTTAATAAATTAAAGAAAGATTTTTTTTAATAAAGGATTTTCTGTGTTTTGTGTTTATTTCTTTCCCCTTAATGGGGGGGTTTCTTAGACTCCTATCTATTACTAATCCAGGGTTTAGTGGCAACTGGGATTTTTGACAAATCAATGCTTCATTAACTCTTCATATTATCCCAATTGCCACCACACTAAGGCAATCAGGATGAGGCAGGTAAAGTGTCGGAATTGTTGCATCTAAGGCGGGCTTTGCACACCACGACATCGCAGCTGTGATGTCGGTGGAGTCAAATCGAAAGTGATGCACATCCGGCGTCGCAGTCGATATCGTAGTGTGTAAATCCTTTTTGATACAATTAACGAGCACAAAAACGTCCAAATCGTATGATCGGTGTAGAGTCGGTCATTTCCATAATTTGGGAAGGACCGATGTTACGATGTTGTTCTCGTTCCAGCGGCAGCACACATCGCTGTGTGTGAAGCCGCAGGAGTAAGGAGCATCACCTTACCTGCGTCCTGCGGCTCATGCCGGCTATGCGGAAGGATGGAGGTGGGCGGGATGTTTACGTCCTGCTCATCTCCGCCCCTCCGCTTCTATTGACTGCCTGCCGTGTGACGTCGCTATGACGCCGCACGACCCACCCCCTTAATAAGAGGTGGTTCGCCGGCCAGAGCGACGTCGCAGGGCAGGTGAGTGCATGTGAAGCTGCCGTATCGATAATGTTCGCTACGGCAGTTATCACCATGATATCGCAGCTGCGACAGGGGCAGGGACTATCGCGCTCGGCATCACAGCATCGGCTTGCGATGTCGTAGTATGCAAAGCACCCCTAATTGATGTGACAATCTGGGGCAGCTGCAGGCTGCTATTTTTTGGCTGGGGGTCCATAACCATGGGCCTCCCCAGCCTGAGTATACCAGCCCCCAGCTGTCTGCTTTATTTTGGTTGAGTATCAAAATTGTGGGGAACTGCATGTTGTTTTTTTTTAATTTTTTATTTAGATAATAAAAAAAGCCGCATGGGGTCTCTTATATTTTGATACACAAACAAGATAATGTGCATGGCTGGGGGCTGCAGCCTGTAGCTGTATGCTTCATCTGCGCTGGGTATCAATATATGGAGGACCCTATGTCATTTTTATTTATTGATCTATAAGTGGTGTCACAGAGAGTGGGGGCAGAATCTGTCACTCTAACTGCCCTCCATGTGTAGTGCGGGGTCTGTCACTCTAACTGCCCTCCATGTGTAGTGTGGGATCTGTCACTTTCTACCTGTCCTCCATGTGTAATGTGGGGTCTGTCACTTTCTACCTGTCCTCCATGTATAATGTGGGATCTATCACTCTCTACCTGTCCTCCATGTGTAGTGCGGGAGCTGTCACTCTCTACCTGTCCTCCATGTGTAGTGCGGGATCTGTCACTCTCTACCTTCCCTCCATGTGTAGTGTGGGATCTGTCACTCTCTACCTGTCCTCCATGTGTAGTGTGGGACCTGTCACTACCTGTCCTCCATGTGTAGTGTGGGGTCTGTCACTCTCTACCTGCCCTCCATGTGTAGTGTGGGATCTGTCACTCTCTACCTGCCCCCCATGTGTAGTGCGGGGTCTGTCACTCTCTACCTGCCTTCCATGTGTAGTGTGGGATCTGTCACTCTCTACCTGCCCTCCATGTGTAGTGCAAGGTCTGTCACTCTCTCCCTGCCCTCCATGTGTAGTGTGAGATCTGTCACTCTCTACCTCTCCTCCATGTGTAGTGCGGGGTCTGTCACTCTCTACCTGTCCTCCATGTGTAGTGCGGGGTCTGTCACTCTCTACCTGTCCTCCATGTGTAGTTCGGGATCTGTCACTCTCTACCTGTCCTCCATGTGTGGTGCGGGGTCTGTCACTCTCTCCCTGCCCTCCATGTGTAGTGTGGGATCTGTCACTCTCTCCCTGTCCTCCATGTGTAGTGTGGGATCCGTCACTCTCTACCTGCCCTCCATGTGTAGTGTGGGATCTGTCACTCTCTAACTGCCCTCCATGTGTAGTGCGGGGTCTGTCACTCTCTACCTGTCCCCCATGTGTAGTGTGGGGTCTGTCACTCTCTACCTGTCCTCCATGTGTAGTGTGGGGTCTGCCACTTTCTACCTGTCCTCCATGTGTAGTGTGGGATCTGTCCCTCTCTACCTGTCCTCCATGTGTAGTGTGGGATCTGTCACTCTCTACCTGCCCTCCATGTGTAGTGTGGGATCTGTCACTCTCTACCTGCCCTCCATGTGTAGTGTGGGATCTGTCACTCTCTACCTGCCCTCCATGTGTAGTGTGGGATCTGTCACTCTCTCCCTGCCCTCCATGTGTAGTGTGGGATCTGTCACTCTCTCCCTGCCCTCCATGTGTAGTGTGGGTTTATGAGGGATCGATCCTGTCAAACTAATTTGATCAGCTTCTATGAAGAGGTAAGTTCAAGCCTGGACCAGGGAAATGCAGTGGATGTTGTGTATATGGACTTTTCAAAAGCTTTTGATACGGTGCCACACAAAAGGTTGGTACATAAAATGAGAATAATGGGGATAGGGGAAAATATGTGTAACTGGGTTAAAAACTGGCTCAGTGATAGGAAACAAAGGGTGGTTATTAATGGTACGTACTCGGACTGGGTCTCAGTTCATAGTGGGGTACCACAGGGGTCAGTATTGGGCCCGCTTCTTTTCAACATATTTATAAATGACCTTGTTGGGGGCATGTGGAGTAGAATTTCAATATTTGCAGATGATACTAAACTCTGCAGGGTAATCAATACAGAGGAGGATAATTTTATATTACAGGGAGATTTATGTAAATTGGAGGATTGGGCTGAGAAGTGGCAATTGAAGTTCAATGTAGATAAATGTAAGGTCATGCACTTGGGTAGAGGAAATAACATTTATGATTATGTACTTAATTGTAGAACACTGGGTAAAACAGGCACAGAAAAAGACTTGGGTGTATGGGTGGATGGTAAACTGCACTTTAGTGGACAGTGTCAGGCAGCTGCTGCCAGGGCTAATAAAATAATGGGATGTATTAAAAGAGGTATAAGTGTTCATGAAAAAAATATAGTTCTACCTCTGTACAAGTCACTAGTGCGACCGCACTTAGAATACTGTGTACAATTCTGGTCACCGATATTTAAGAAGGACATAGCTGAACTGGAGAGGGTGCAGAGAAGAGCGACCAAGATTATTAGAGGAATGGGTGGGCTGCAATACCAAGACAGGAAAAACGAAGGCTTAGGGGGGATCTAATCACAATGTATAAATATATGAGGGGACAGTACAGAGACCTTTCCAAAGATCTTTTTACACCTAGGCCTGCGACTGGAACACGGGGGCATCCGCTACGTCTTGAGGAAAGAAGGTTTAATCATAATCACAGATGAGGATTCTTTACTGTACGAGCAGTGAGACTATGGAGCTCTCTGCCGCATGATGTTGTAATGAGTGATTCACTACTAACATTTAAGCAGAGCCTGGACGCCTTTCTTGAAAAATTTAATATTACCAGTTATGTATATTAGATTTTATGACAGGGTATTGATCCAGGGAACTAGTCTGATTGCCGGATGTGGACGAAGGAAGGACATTTTTTCCCCATTGGAACTTGTTTGCCACATTGGGGTTTTTTTGCCTTCCTCTGAATCAACATGTTAGGCTACGGGTTGAACTAGATGGACTTAGAGTCTCCCTTCAACCTTAAAAACTATGATACTATGATTATGTCATACAGGTGATGATGTCACCATTGGAACACATGATAAAAAGCCCTGCGCGCGCCACAATTCTCTCTGAGGGTGTTAGAGTTAGTGGAGATTGGATTTTGTTTTGCATTTCTGTTGAGCAAAATGTCTAAAAATATGCGCAAACGTCGCTTTATTATTGATCCTGATACAGAGAACAGCGGTAGCAATGACCAGGTGAGCGGTGACTCCGATATATTAACTATACTATGGGCCCTATTCGTCATTTATCGGTTTTTAGGTCACTTTTCTATATTTTTTATCTTGTATTTAATTATATTTTTTGCTTCCAAACTCATCAACATGGTGATGAATTTGGAAGAATGGATCAGGCCCTATGTGTTCGGCAATAATAGTCTTGTAAGTTTCCTCTGTTGCACCCCAGCTCCAATCCTTATACCATATACAAAATTTGGTACATTTTAAAATTGACCCTTGCTAATGAGACATTTTGGTTAAAAGTTTATAGAAATTGGAAGCAAAAATTATTTTATTTTTTAATTCTTTTTTTTTTATACAGTTACAGGTCAAGAAAAAATGCCGCACAGTTTCTGCGTCCGACACAGAGGACGACAACGGTGATGAGAATCTCCATCAGGTGAGCGCTCGCTTCTCTCCAGCGCGGTCGCTCTGTTACGCCGCATTATGTGATTATACCGCTATATCGTTGCTGCTTCTTTATTATACATTTTTGTGTCTTTGTGTTTCTTTTCTTCAGTCTCATCTACTTATTCCGAGGTCTCAGAGGAGCCTTGATGGAGGAGATGTCGGCTCTGTTCCTCAACAGCCATACATAGAGTCAGGTCTGTAACAAAGAATCTAGAAGGATCATAAAATCCTTCAAAGAAATTAGACTTTTTGTTGATTAGGAAAACTAAACGACAAAAAAATAAATGACGATTTTTGTTTTTTTTTCTCCAGAGCCCCATGCTCCCCAAGTCAGCTTTGTGCAGGAGGAGACAGCGAGGTAATGTATTCCTGTATATCCGTATTATCTGGGTTATGTTCATTTTATCCGGTCACTAGGTGGCGCTGTTATTGTCTACAGGTCGTGTGCGCTCTCAATATATGTATTTTTGATGTTTTTTTTCCCCAGGAAACAGAAGTGTCCCATCAATTACTGAATCCTGAGAGATCTGTCTTCTCCCACATCCAAATACGTCACCAGCTTCCATAAGAACAAGGAGGAGCTGAAGAGACGTCTGTACAAGTTTTTTAACCGGACCGTGTTTGAGAACCAGGTATACCACACAGCCCAGTGTAGGGGGTACGGGGGTGACGGGATAGGGCTAGGATCAGTGTGTCCTGTATATATTGTATATACCTCTATATTCAGTATATATAGCGCAATATGAGGGATAGTGAGTTAAAGAGCAAGATTAGTTTATCCAGTGTATATATAGTATATATTGTATATACCCCTATATTCTGTAGGTATAGGGTGATATAGGGGGATAGTGAACAGAGGGTTAGAGCTAGGGATAGTGTATCTAGTATATATTGTATATACCTCAATATTCTGTATGTATAGGGCGATATCGGGAATAATGGATGAAGGGTTAGAGCTAGGGTTAGTGTATCCAGTATGTATGGTATATAGCCCTATATTCTGTAGGTTTAGGGTTATAGGGGAATAGTGAATGGAGGGTTAGCACTACGGATAGTGTATCCAGTATATATTGTGTATACCTCTATATTCTGTATGTATAGGGTGATATAGGGGGATAGTGAACAGAGGGTTAGAGCTAGGGATAGTGTATCTAGTATATATTGTATATACCTCAATATTCTGTATGTATAGGGCGATATCGGGAATAATGGATGAAGGGTTAGAGCTAGGGATAGTGTATCTAGTATATATTGTGTATACCTCTATATTCTGTATGTATAGGGTGATATAGGGAATATTGGGTGAAGGGTTAGATCTAGGGTTAGTGTATCCATTATTTATGGTATATACCTCTATATTTTGTACGTATAGGGTTATAGGGGAATAGTGAACGGAGGATTAGAGCGCGGGTTAGTGTATCTATTATGTATGGTATATAGCCCTATATTCTGTAGGTATAGGGTTATAGGGAAATAGTGAACGAAGAGTTAGAGCTAGGGATAGTGTATACATTATGTATGGTCTATAGCTCTATATTCTGTAGGTATAGGGTTATAGGGATATAGTGAAAAGAGGGTAAGTGTGCCCCGTGTATATACCGTAGTATATACTGCTCTATACTAAATTATCTCTTTCCTACCTCCGTAGCTTCCTGCAGATGTGGACATCAGCTGGAATAAAAGGCTGAGAGTAACAGCTGGCCGCACCGGCGGTTTCACGATGAAGAATGGGGAGCGCCACGCCTTCATTGAGATATCAGATAAAATCTGCGATTCTGCAGGTAGGACTCACATCGGGCACAATTTATAGATTATCTGTGGTGAAATCTTCCGTACGTCTTTACTGATTGTAATTATTTGCTGCTTTCTCCTCAGATCGACTTCGAGACACATTGATACATGAGATGTGTCATGTTGCCTGCTGGATCATTGATGGCAATGGAATATTTGCCCATCACCAGCTATGGGAGCAATATTGTGGGAAGGTGGCACAGATCCACCCGGATCTCCCGCGCATTACTGAATTTCACAATTGGGAGATCCACTACCCAGTGATGTATAAATGCTCTGGCTGCCAGAACAGGTAAGATCGCATAAACTATGGACATGGAGGGGGGGAAATATTCTTGTATGTTTCTGTAAATGTGTTCATGGCTTTAGGTTTCTACAATGAAAGGGGCTCTGTCATTGATTTTGATGTGTTTGGAACTTTTGGATCAGTCTTTAATACAAGCTTTGTCTCCCACCATAGATTTGGACGTTGGACAGATTCTCTCGATACTGAGAAGTTTGGCTGCTACTACTGTGACAGCGATATGGTCCTTGTAACGTAACCCAAACCTGAGAAGATCAATCAGCCAGAACATGGCAGTAGATGGATGAAGTCATCCAGAAGACCAGAACATGGCAATAGATGGATGAAGTCATCCAGAAGACCAGAACATGGCAGTAGATGGATGAAGTCATCCAGAAGACCAGAACAAGGCAGTAGATGGATGAAGTCATCTAGAAGACCAGAACATGGCAATAGATGGATGAAGTCATCCAGAAGACCAGAACATGGCAGTAGATGGATAAAGTCATCCAGAAGACCAGAACATGGCAATAGATGGATGAAGTCATCCAGAAGACCGGTGGAAAGTCATATCTTAGTCTTCCACCATAATGGCGTCTTCTTGCCATCTCTTGGGCGGCACGGTGACTCAGTGGTAAGCACTGGTGTCTGCATGGAGTTTGTATATTCTCGCCGTGTCTGCGTGGGTTTCCTCCGGGTTCTCCCACACTCCAAAAATATACTGATAGATTGCAGATAGTACTTGTAACCCAAGCCTGAGAAGATCCATCACTGACCAACCAAGATGGCAGCACATGGATGAAGTCATCAAGAAGACAGGTGGAAAGTCACATCTTAGTCTTCCACCATAATGGCATCTTCTCGCAATCTCTTGGGCGGCACGGTGGCTCAGTGGTAAGCACTGATGTCTGTATGGAGTTTGTATGTTCTCCCCGTGTCTGCGTGGGTTTCTTCCGGGTACTCCGGCTTCCTCCCACACTCCAAAATATACTGATAGGTTACAGATAGTTCTTGTAACCCAAGCCTGAGAAGATCCATCACTGACCATCCAAGATGGCAGCACATGGATGAAGTCATCCAGAAGACAGGTGGAAAGTCACATCTTAGTCTTCCACCATAATGGCATCTTCTTGCCATCTCTTGGGCGGCACGGTGGCTCAGTGGTTAGCACTGGTGTCTGCATGGAGTTTGTATGTTCTCCCCGTGTCTGCGTGGGTTTCCTCCGGGTACTCCGGTTTCCTCCCACATTAAAAAAATATACTGATAGGAAATTTGGCAACTTCTAATATGAATGATGGTCATCCCTTTACAGCGCCGCAGAACATGTTGGTGTTATAATATCAAGCGGGAATAAATGAATCATCAATAAAATGTCAAACTCATTTATTGTTTCTTGGTGTCAGTCATTCAGTATACACATCTTTTTACAGAAAAAAATGGGACCCATAGAAACATGAGCTAAACTAGAAGAGTCAAAGAGGTTCTGCAGCAGTTGACGTGTGTATTATAACATATTGCTCAGAGTCCAAACTGCTGCTACATCTGAAAATAGAAAATCAGAACTTCAGTGAAAACCTGAAGACACTTCTTTAGTATCAAACTGCCCCAGCCATAGGATTTCTGGTCCAAAACCTGGGACAAGATGGAGTCTGTCCTCTCCCTCAGCACTAGCTCCTCCCCCCAAGGCCTAATCCCAACTGCGAACTGTCAGAAGCCCTGCAGTCTGTTGCCAGGCAACCTATCTTATACCATACCCTCATACACATATTTTACCTTATGTATTATACTATATCACTATACATTACTATGCAGGAACATATTACACTTTACATCACATCATATTACACATTATATCAACATTTTTTACCTCAGGGATTTTACCTGACTCTGGGCGCCATTATTTAAAGAACTTACCGCCGACATCTTCAGAATGGCCCGTGCCTCTCTGCACGCCCACCCGCTACACAGAACCTCACTGTCTGTCCACCGCACAGAGCCTCGCTGTCCGCCCGCCACACAGAGCCTCACTGCCCGCCCGCCACACAGAACCTCACTGCCCGCCCGCCACACAGAACCTCACTGCCCGCCCGCCGCACAGAACCTCACTGCCTGCCCACCGCACAGAGCCTCGCTGTCCGCCTGCCACACAGAGCCTCACTGCCCGCCCGCCACACAGAACCTCACTGCCTGCCACCGCACAGAGCCTCGCTGTCCGCCCGCCACACAGAGCCTCACTGCCCGCCCGCTACACGGAACCTCACTGCCTGCCCACCGCACAGAGCCTCGCTGTCCGCCCGCCACACAGAGCCTCACTGCCCGCCCGCCACACAGAACCTCACTGCCCGCCCGCCACACAGAACCTCACTGCCTGCCCACCGCACAGAGCCTCGCTGTCCGCCCGCCACACAGAGCCTCACTGCCCGCCCGCCACACAGAGCCTCACTGCCCCCCCGCCACACAGAAACTCACTGCCTGCCCACCGCACAGAGCCTCACTGTCCGCCCGCCACACAGAACCTCACTGCCTGCCCACCGCACAGAGCCTCACTGCTTGCCCGCCGCACAGAGCCTCACTGCCCACCAACCGTACAGAACAGCACCGCAGAGAGCAGCACAGCACACAGCATTGTCCTGCCTCCTGTGACCCCTGTCCACCACCCCCTGTTAAGCTACATTCGGATTTTAAGACGCACCCCTCATTTTCTTCCAACATTTTTGGAGGAAAACTGTGTCTTATACTCTCAAAAATACGGTACATAGAACATGTCTACATAAGCCGCCTTCATCAATTCCTCAAAACTTATTCTCCCAGAATAAATTCAGATTATAGAGCCGAAAATAAGTTCAGCATCGAAAACTCCCAAATTATTACAGAATCAGATTAGATCCCAGAATTAATAAAGACCCCAGACCAAACCACCAAAGGTTAAAACTGCAGGAATAGCCAAAGGATTCATAATAACTTGCTGATCAGCGGAGATCTCAGGGGACTTGGCTATCTCGGGCTGTCCCATAGACAATGAAAAGAGTGGAGGGGCACATCTACTGCCACCAATCTACTGACCTACTAATTGGACTCTTGTCAATCAGTAAATTATCCTCTTTTCTTTGATTGGTCACTGTCATGGAAAAATTATATATCCATGAGATATCTCTCTGAAGGGACAAACATACATTTACCCTTATGCATTGAAGACATGGGATCAGTTGTAACTGATGAGTAGAGATGAGCGAACTTTGTATGAAAAAGTTTGCAAATCTCAAATTTGGCACAAGCCTTGCCCATTCGGATTCCCAAACAATTTTCTCAAAATTGGCAAAATTTGGACTTTGTTGGGCAACTCTTCACATTTGCACTAATGCTTTTCTTCTACCTTATTATGACTTTGGCTAGAATAGTGGTGCTGTATGATGAGTTGGGGGAAGGTGTTCGATGAGAAGATTATTTACCAAGCCTCGCGCGCGTGACTATCACACTGCTTCTGGGTCTGCTCATTGCATCTCATGCATATGCACTGCTTCCTCCACCCACCGTCGGTGAAAGCGTCTGTAATTGGTTGCAGTCATACTGCGTGGCTATCACACTGCTTCTGGGTCTGCTCATTACATCTCATGCATATTCACTGCTTTCCCCGCCCACCTCCTATGAGAGTGTCTGTGATTGGTTGCAGTCAGACAGCCAGCGTGCCGGTGTCTCTGAATGGATGCTCTCACAGAGGCTGTCTGGGTCCCCTATTGGAATGTAAAAATAAATAAATTAAAAAAAGAAGGGCCAAATTTCTGCACCAAATCTGCATCTCCTGGAAAAAACCTCGTTGCGTTTTGATGCAGGTTTTATTTTGCCAGGAGATGCAGTATTGGGGCAGGAATTTGGTGAATAAATGCCAGCCCCAAATCTGCATCTCTTGTCAAAAAACCCGCTGTTTTCTGCCACAAGATGCAGGTCTCATTGAACTCAATGAGTTCACCTGAGGTGAGGTTACTGAGTTCAATGAGTTCACCTGAGGTGAGTTTACCTGAGGTCACAGGTGGGGTACCATGGGAAACCCCCAGCTGTTACCGCAAGTAACCTCAGTAACATTACCACTAGTTGGATGGTTATGTTCTTTAATGTACTTGCACACTGCGACTTCATTATGTAGCAGAGCCTGGATTTTCAATGGACCTCGTGTGGATTAAGTCGGACCTGGGTGTTTTAGGGGTTAATAAATTAAAGAAAGATTTTTTTTTAATAAAGGATTTTCTGTGTTTTGTGTTTATTTCTTTCCCCTTAATGGGGGGGTTTCTTAGACTCCTATCTATTACTAATCCAGGGTTTAGTGGCAACTGGGATTTTTGACAAATCAATGCTTCATTAACTCTTCATATTATCCCAATTGCCACCACACTAAGGCAATCAGGATGAGGCAGGTAAAGTGTCGGAATTGTTGCATCTAAGGCGGGCTTTGCACACTACGACATCGCAGCTGTGATGTCGGTGGAGTCAAATCGAAAGTGATGCACATCCGGCGTCGCAGTCGATATCGTAGTGTGTAAATCCTTTTTGATACAATTAACGAGCACAAAAACGTCCAAATCGTATGATCGGTGTAGAGTCGGTCATTTCCATAATTTGGGAAGGACCGATGTTACGATGTTGTTCTCGTTCCAGCGGCAGCACACATCGCTGTGTGTGAAGCCGCAGGAGTAAGGAGCATCACCTTACCTGCGTCCTGCGGCTCATGCCGGCTATGCGGAAGGATGGAGGTGGGCGGGATGTTTACGTCCTGCTCATCTCCGCCCCTCCGCTTCTATTGACTGCCTGCCGTGTGACGTCGCTATGACGCCGCACGACCCACCCCCTTAATAAGAGGCGGTTCGCCGGCCAGAGCGACGTCGCAGGGCAGGTGAGTGCATGTGAAGCTGCCGTATCGATAATGTTCGCTACGGCAGTTATCACCATGATATCGCAGCTGCGACAGGGGCAGGGACTATCGCGCTCGGCATCACAGCATCGGCTTGCGATGTCGTAGTATGCAAAGCACCCCTAATTGATGTGACAATCTGGGGCAGCTGCAGGCTGCTATTTTTTGGCTGGGGGTCCATAACCATGGGCCTCCCCAGCCTGAGTATACCAGCCCCCAGCTGTCTGCTTTATTTTGGTTGAGTATCAAAATTGTGGGGAACTGCATGTTGGTTTTTTTTTAATTTTTTATTTAGATAATAAAAAAAGCCGCATGGGGTCTCTTATATTTTGATACACAAACAAGATAATGTGCATGGCTGGGGGCTGCAGCCTGTAGCTGTATGCTTCATCTGCGCTGGGTATCAATATATGGAGGACCCTATGTCATTTTTATTTATTGATCTATAAGTGGTGTCACAGAGAGTGGGGGCAGAATCTGTCACTCTAACTGCCCTCCATGTGTAGTGCGGGGTCTGTCACTCTAACTGCCCTCCATGTGTAGTGTGGGATCTGTCACTTTCTACCTGTCCTCCATGTGTAATGTGGGGTCTGTCACTTTCTACCTGTCCTCCATGTATAATGTGGGATCTATCACTCTCTACCTGTCCTCCATGTGTAGTGCGGGATCTGTCACTCTCTACCTGTCCTCCATGTGTAGTGCGGGATCTGTCACTCTCTACCTTCCCTCCATGTGTAGTGCGGGATCTGTCACTCTCTACCTGTCCTCCATGTGTAGTGTGGGACCTGTCACTACCTGTCCTCCATGTGTAGTGTGGGGTCTGTCACTCTCTACCTGCCCTCCATGTGTAGTGTGGGATCTGTCACTCTCTACCTGCCCCCCATGTGTAGTGCGGGGTCTGTCACTATCTACCTGCCTTCCATGTGTAGTGTGGGATCTGTCACTCTCTACCTGCCCTCCATGTGTAGTGCAAGGTCTGTCACTCTCTCCCTGCCCTCCATGTGAAGAGTGAGATCTGTCACTCTCTACCTCTCCTCCATGTGTAGTGCGGGGTCTGTCACTCTCTACCTGTCCTCCATGTGTAGTTCGGGATCTGTCACTCTCTACTTGTCCTCCATGTGTGGTGCGGGGTCTGTCACTCTCTCCCTGCCCTCCATGTGTAGTGTGGGATCTGTCACTCTCTCCCTGTCCTCCATGTGTAGTGTGGGATCCGTCACTCTCTACCTGCCCTCCATGTGTAGTGTGGGATCTGTCACTCTCTAACTGCCCTCCATGTATAGTGCGGGGTCTGTCACTCTCTACCTGTCCCCCATGTGTAGTGTGGGGTCTGTCAATCTCTACCTGTCCTCCATGTGTAGTGTGGGGTCTGCCACTCTCTACCTGTCCTCCATGTGTAGTGCGGGGTCTGTCACTTTCTACCTGTCCTCCATGTGTAGTGTGGGATCTGTCCCTCTCTACCTGTCCTCCATGTGTAGTGTGGGATCTGTCACTCTCTACCTGCCCTCCATGTGTAGTGTGGGATCTGTCACTCTCTACCTGCCCTCCATGTGTAGTATGGGATCTGTCACTATCTACCTGCCCTCCATGTGTAGTGTGGGATCTGTCACTCTCTACCTGCCCTCCATGTGTAGTGTGGGATCTGTCACTCTCTCCCTGCCCTCCATGTGTAGTGTGGGATCTGTCACTCTCTCCCTGCCCTCCATGTGTAGTGTGGGTTTATGAGGGATCGATCCTGTCAAACTAATTTGATCAGCTTCTATGAAGAGGTAAGTTCAAGCCTGGACCAGGGAAATGCAGTGGATGTTGTGTATATGGACTTTTCAAAAGCTTTTGATACGGTGCCACACAAAAGGTTGGTACATAAAATGAGAATAATGGGGATAGGGGAAAATATGTGTAACTGGGTTAAAAACTGGCTCAGTGATAGGAAACAAAGGGTGGTTATTAATGGTACGTACTCGGACTGGGTCTCAGTTCATAGTGGGGTACCACAGGGGTCAGTATTGGGCCCGCTTCTTTTCAACATATTTATAAATGACCTTGTTGGGGGCATGCGGAGTAGAATTTCAATATTTGCAGATGATACTAAACTCTGCAGGGTAATCAATACAGAGGAGGATAATTTTATATTACAGGGAGATTTATGTAAATTGGAGGATTGGGCTGAGAAGTGGCAATTGAAGTTCAATGTAGATAAATGTAAGGTCATGCACTTGGGTAGAGGAAATAACATTTATGATTATGTACTTAATTGTAGAACACTGGGTAAAACAGGCACAGAAAAAGACTTGGGTGTATGGGTGGATGGTAAACTGCACTTTAGTGGACAGTGTCAGGCAGCTGCTGCCAGGGCTAATAAAATAATGGGATGTATTAAAAGAGGTATAAGTGTTCATGAAAAAAATATAGTTCTACCTCTGTACAAGTCACTAGTGCGACCGCACTTAGAATACTGTGTACAATTCTGGTCACCGATATATAAGAAGGACATAGCTGAACTGGAGATGGTGCAGAGAAGAGCGACCAAGATTATTAGAGGAATGGGTGGGCTGCAATACCAAGACAGGAAAAACGAAGGCTTAGGGGGGATCTAATCACAATGTATAAATATATGAGGGGACAGTACAGAGACCTTTCCAAAGATCTTTTTACACCTAGGCCTGCGACTGGAACACGGGGGCATCCGCTACGTCTTGAGGAAAGAAGGTTTAATCATAATCACAGATGAGGATTCTTTACTGTACGAGCAGTGAGACTATGGAGCTCTCTGCCGCATGATGTTGTAATGAGTGATTCACTACTAACATTTAAGCAGAGCCTGGACGCCTTTCTTGAAAAATTTAATATTACCAGTTATGTATATTAGATTTTATGACAGGGTATTGATCCAGGGAACTAGTCTGATTGCCGGATGTGGACGAAGGAAGGAAATTTTTTCCCCATTGGAACTTGTTTGCCACATTGGGGTTTTTTTGCCTTCCTCTGAATCAACATGTTAGGCTACGGGTTGAACTAGATGGACTTAGAGTCTCCCTTCAACCTTAAAAACTATGATACTATGATACTATGATTATGTCATACAGGTGATGATGTCACAATTGGAACACATGTTAAAAAGCCCTGCGCGCGCCACAATTCTCTCTGAGGGTGTTAGAGTTAGTGGAGATTGGATTTTGTTTTGCATTTCTGTTGAGCAAAATGTCTAAAAATATGCGCAAACGTCGCTTTATTATTGATCCTGATACAGAGAACAGCGGTAGCAATGACCAGGTGAGCGGTGACTCCGATATATTAACCATACTATGGGCCCTATTCGTCATTTATCGGTTTTTAGGTCACTTTTCTATATTTTTTATCTTGTATTTAATTATATTTTTTGCTTCCAAACTCATCAACATGGTGATGAATTTGGAAGAATGGATCAGGCCCTATGTGTTCGGCAATAATAGTCTTGTAAGTTTCCTCTGTTGCACCCCAGCTCCAATCCTTATACCATATACAAAATTTGGTACATTTTAAAATTGACCCTTGCTAATGAGACATTTTGGTTAAAAGTTTATAGAAATTGGAAGCAAAAATTATTTTATTTTTTAATTCTTTTTTTTTTATACAGTTACAGGTCAAGAAAAAATGCCGCACAGTTTCTGCGTCCGACACAGAGGACGACAACGGTGATGAGAATCTCCATCAGGTGAGCGCTCGCTTCTCTCCAGCGCGGTCGCTCTGTTACGCCGCATTATGTGATTATACCGCTATATCGTTGCTGCTTCTTTATTATACATTTTTGTGTCTTTGTGTTTCTTTTCTTCAGTCTCATCTACTTATTCCGAGGTCTCAGAGGAGCCTTGATGGAGGAGATGTCGGCTCTGTTCCTCAACAGCCATACATAGAGTCAGGTCTGTAACAAAGAATCTATAAGGATCATAAAATCCTTCAAAGAAATTAGACTTTTTGTTGATTAGGAAAACTAAACGACAAAAAAATAAATGACGATTTTTGTTTTTTTTTTCTCAAGAGCCCCATGCTCCCCAAGTCAGCTTTGTGCAGGAGGAGACAGCGAGGTAATGTATTCCTGTATATCCGTATTATCTGGGTTATGTTCATTTTATCCGGTCACTAGGTGGCGCTGTTATTGTCTACAGGTCGTGTGCGCTCTCAATATATGTATATTTGATGTTTTTTTTCCCCAGGAAACAGAAGTGTCCCATCAATTACTGTATCCTGAGAGATCTGTCTTCTCCCACATCCAAATACGTCACCAGCTTCCATAAGAACAAGGAGGAGCTGAAGAGACGTCTGTACAAGTTTTTTAACCGGACCGTGTTTGAGAACCAGGTATACCACACAGCCCAGTGTAGGGGGTACGGGGGTGACGGGATAGGGCTAGGATCAGTGTGTCCTGTATATATTTTATATACCTCTATATTCAGTATATATAGCGCAATATGAGGGATAGTGAGTTAAAGAGTAAGATTAGTTTATCCAGTGTATATATAGTATATATTGTATATACCCCTATATTCTGTAGGTATAGGGTGATATAGGGGGATAGTGAACAGAGGGTTAGAGCTAGGGATAGTGTATCTAGTATATATTGTATATACCTCAATATTCTGTATGTATAGGGCGATATCGGGAATAATGGATGAAGGGTTAGAGCTAGGGTTAGTGTATCCAGTATGTATGGTATATAGCCCTATATTCTGTAGGTTTAGGGTTATAGGGGAATAGTGAACGGAGGGTTAGCATAACGGATAGTGTTTCCAGTACATATTGTGTATACTTCTATATTCTGTATGTATAGGGTGATATAGGGAATATTGGGTGAAGGGTTAGATCTAGGGTTAGTGTATCCATTATTTATGGTATATACCTCTATATTTTGTAGGTATAGGGTTATAGGGGAATAGTGAACGGAGGGTTAGCACTACGGATAGTGTATCCAGTATATATTGTGTATACCTCTATATTCTGTATGTATAGGGTGATATAGGGAATATTGGGTGAAGGGTTAGATCTAGGGTTAGTGTATCCATTATTTATGGTATATACCTCTATATTTTGTAGGTATATGGTTATAGGGGAATAGTGAACGGAGGATTAGAGTGCTGGTTAGTGTATCTATTATGTATGGTATATAGCCCTATATTCTGTAGGTATAGGGTTATAGGGAAATAGTGAACGAAGAGTTAGAGCTAGGGATAGTGTATACATTATGTATGGTCTATAGCTCTATATTCTGTAGGTATAGGGTTATAGGGATATAGTGAAAAGAGGGTAAGTGTGCCCCGTGTATATACCGTAGTATATACTGCTCTATACTAAATTATCTCTTTCCTACCTCCGTAGCTTCCTGGAGATGTGGACATCAGCTGGAATAAAAGGCTGAGAGTAACAGCTGGCCGCACCGGCGGTTTCACGATGAAGAACGGGGAGCGCCACGCCTTCATTGAGATATCAGATAAAATCTGCGATTCTGCAGGTAGGACTCACATCGGGCACAATTTATAGATTATCTGTGGTGAAATCTTCCGTACGTCTTTACTGATTGTAATTATTTGCTGCTTTCTCCTCAGATCGACTTCGAGACACATTGATACATGAGATGTGTCATGTTGCCTGCTGGATCATTGATGGCAATGGAATATTTGCCCATCACCAGCTATGGGAGCAATATTGTGGGAAGGTGGCACAGATCCACCCAGATCTCCCACGCATTACTGAATTTCACAATTGGGAGATCCACTACCCAGTGATGTATGAATGCTCTGGCTGCCAGAACAGGTAAGATCGCATAAACTATGGACATGGAGGGGGGGAAATATTCTTGTATGTTTCTGTAAATGTGTTCATGGCTTTAGGTTTCTACAATGAAAGGGGCTCTGTCATTGATTTTGATGTGTTTGGAACTGTCTTTAATACAAGCTTTGTCTCCCACTATAGATTTGGACGTTGGACAGATTCTCTCGATACTGAGAAGTTTGGCTGCTACTACTGTGACAGCGATATGGTCCTTGTAACGTAACCCAAACCTGAGAAGATCAATCAGCCAGAACATGGGAGTAGATGGATGAAGTCATCCAGAAGACCAGAACATGGCAATAGATGGATGAAGTCATCCAGAAGACCAGAACATGGCAATAGATGGATAAAGTCATCCAGAAGACCAGAACATGGCAGTAGATGGATAAAGTCATCCAGAAGACCAGAACATGGCAATAGATGGATGAAGTAGTCCAGAAGACCGGTGGAAAGTCATATCTTAGTCTTCCACCATAATGGCGTCTTCTTGCCATCTCTTGGGCGGCACGGTGACTCAGTGGTAAGCACTGGTGTCTGCATGGAGTTTGTATATTCTCGCCGTGTCTGCGTGGGTTCCTCCGGGTTCTCCCACACTCCAAAAATATACTGATAGATTGCAGATAGTACTTGTAACCCAAGCCTGAGAAGATCCATCACTGACCAACCAAGATGGCAGCACATGGATGAAGTCATCAAGAAGACAGGTGGAAAGTCACATCTTAGTCTTCCACCATAATGGCATCTTCTCGCAATCTCTTGGGCGGCACGGTGGCTCAGTGGTAAGCACTGATGTCTGTATGGAGTTTGTATGTTCTCCCCGTGTCTGCGTGGGTTTCTTCCAGGTACTCCGGCTTCCTCCCACACTCCAAAATATACTGATAGGTTACAGATAGTTCTTGTAACCCAAGCCTGAGAAGATCCATCACTGACCAACCAAGATGGCAGCACATGGATGAAGTCATCCAGAAGACAGGTGGAAAGTCACATCTCAGTCTTTCACCATAATGGCATCTTCTTGCCATCTCTTGGGCGGCACGGTGGCTCAGTGGTTAGCACTGGTGTCTGCATGGAGTTTGTATGTTCTCCCCGTGTCTGCGTGGGTTTCCTCCGGGTACTCCGGTTTCCTCCCACATTAAAAAAATATACTGATAGGAAATTTGGCAACTTCTAATATGAATGATGGTCATCCCTTTACAGCGCCGCAGAACATGTTGGTGTTATAATATCAAGCGGGAATAAATGAATCATCAATAAAATGTCAAACTCATTTATTGTTTCTTGGTGTCAGTCATTCAGTGTACACATCTTTTTACAGAAAAAATGGGACCCATAGAAACATGAGCTAAACTAGAAGAGTCAAAGAGGTTCTGCAGCAGTTGACGTGTGTATTATAACATATTGCTCAGAGTCCAAACTGCTGCTACATCTGAAAATAGAAAATCAGAACTTCAGTGAAAACCTGAAGACACTTCTTTAGTATCAAACTGCCCCAGCCATAGGATTTCTGGTCCAAAACCTGGGACAAGATGGAGTCTGTCCTCTCCCTCAGCACTAGCTCCTCCCCCCAAGGCCTAATCCCAACTGCGAACTGTCAGAAGCCCTGCAGTCTGTTGCCAGGCAACCTATCTTATACCATACCCTCATACACATATTTTACCTTATGTATTATACTATATCACTATACATTACTATGCAGGAACATATTACACTTTACATCACATCATATTACACATTATATCAACATTTTTTACCTCAGGGATTTTACCTGACTCTGGGCGCCATTATTTAAAGAACTTACCGCCGACATCTTCAGAATGGCCCGTGCCTCTCTGCACGCCCACCCGCTACACAGAACCTCACTGCCTGTCCACCGCACAGAGCCTCGCTGTCCGCCCGCCACACAGAGCCTCACTGCCCGCCCGCCACACAGAACCTCACTGCCCGCCCGCCACACAGAACCTCACTGCCTGCCCACCGCACAGAGCCTCGCTGTCCGCCCGCCACACAGAGCCTCACTGCCCGCCCACCACACAGAGCCTCACTGCCCGCCCGCCACACAGAACCTCACTGCCTGCCACCGCACAGAGCCTCGCTGTCCGCCCGCCACACAGAGCCTCACTGCCCGCCCGCCACACAGAACCTCACTGCCTGCCCACCGCACAGAGCCTCGCTGTCCGCCCGCCACACAGAGCCTCACTGCCCGCCCGCCACACAGAGCCTCACTGCCCGCCCACCACACAGAACCTCACTGCCTGCCCACCGCACAGAGCCTCGCTGTCCGCCCGCCACACAGAGCCTCACTGCCCGCCCGCCACACAGAACCTCACTGCCCGCCCATCACACAGAGCCTCGCGGCCCACATACCACACAGAGCCTCGCTGCACGCTAGCTGCACCGAGCCTCACTGCCCACCCACCACACAGAGCCTCGCTGCTTTCCCACCGCACAGCGCCTCCCTGCCCGCCCACCACACAGAGCCTCACTGCTCGCCTGCCGCACCAAGCCTCAATGCCCGCCCACCACACAGAGCCTCGGTGCTCGCCTGTCACACAGCGCCTCGCTGCCCGCCCACCACACACAGCCTCACTGACCGCCCGCCACACAGAACCTCACTGCCTGCCCACCGCACAGAGCCTCGCTGTCCGCCCGCCACACAGAGCCTCACTGCCCGCCCGCCACACAGAACCTCACTGCCCGCCCACCACACAGAGCCTCGCGGTCCACACACCACACAGAGCCTCGCTGCCCGCCAGCTGCACCGAGCCTCACTGCCCACCCACCACACAGAGCCTCGCTGCTTTCCCACCGCACAGCGCCTCCCTGCCCGCCCACCACACAGAGCCTCACTGCTCGCCTGCCGCACCAAGCCTCAATGCCCGCCCACCACACAGAGCCTCGGTGCTCGCCTGCCACACAGCGCCTCGCTGCCCGCCCACCACACACAGCCTCGCTGCCCTCCCGCCGCACAGCCCCTCACTGCCCGCCCACCACACAGAGCCTCGTTGCTCGCCTGCCGCACCAAGCCTCGCTGCCCGCCCACCACACAGAGCCTCACTGCTTGCCCGCCGCACAGAGCCTCACTGCCCACCAACCGTACAGAGCTTTGCTGCCAACTAGCCGCACAGAACAGCACCGCAGAGAGCAGCACAGCACACAGCATTGTCCTGCCTCCTGTGACCCCTGTCCACCACCCCCTGTTAAGCTACATTCGGATTTTAAGACGCACCCCTCATTTTCTTCCCAAATTTTTGGAGGAAAAGTGTGTCTTATAATCTCAAAAATACGGTACATAGAACATGTCTACATAAGCCGCCTTCATCAATTCCCCAAAACTTATTCTCCCGGAATAAACTCAGATTATAGAGCCGAAAATAAGTTCAGCATCGAAAACTCCCAAATTATTACAGAATCAGATTAGATCCCAGAATTAATAAAGACCCCAGACCAGACCACCAAAGGTTAAAACTGCAGGAATAGCCAAAGGATTCATAATAACTTGCTGATCAGCGGAGATCTCAGGGGACTTGGCTATCTCGGGCTGTCCCATAGACAATGAAAAGAGTGGAGGGGCACATCTACTGCCACCAATCTACTGACCTACTAATTGGACTCTTGTCAATCAGTAAATTATCCTCTTTTCTTTGATTGGTCACTGTCATGGAAAAATTATATATCCATGAGATATCTCTCTGAAGGGACAAACATACATTTACCCTTATGCATTGAAGACATGGGATCAGTTGTAACTGATGAGTAGAGATGAGCGAACTTTGTATGAAAAAGTTTGCAAATCTCAAATTTGGCACAAGCCTTGCCCATTCGGATTCCCAAACACTTTTCTCAAAATTGGCAAAATTTGGACTTTGTTGGGCAACTCTTCACATTTGCACTAATGCTTTTCTTCTACCTTATTATGACTTTGGCTAGAATAGTGGTGCTGTATGATGAGTTGGGTTAAGGTGTTTGATGAGAAGATTATTTACCAAGCCTCGCGCGCGTGACTATCACACTGCTTCTGGGTCTGCTCATTGCATCTCATGCATATGCACTGCTTCCTCCACCCACCGTCGGTGAAAGCGTCTGTAATTGGTTGCAGTCATACTGCGTGGCTATCACACTGCTTCTGGGTCTGCTCATTACATCTCATGCATATTCATTACTTTCCCCGCCCACCTCCTGTGAGAGTGTCTGTGATTGGTTGCAGTCAGACAGCCAGCGTGCCGGTGTCTCTGAATGGATGCTCTCACAGAGGCTGTCTGGGTCCCCTATTGGAATGTAAAAATAAATAAATTAAAAAAAGAAGGGCCAAATTTCTGCACCAAATCTGCATCTCCTGGAAAAAACCTCGTTGCGATTTGATGCAGGTTTTATTTTGCCAGGAGATGCAGTATTGGGGCAGGAATTTGGTGAATAAATGGCAGCCCCAAATCTGCATCTCGCCAAAAAACCCGCTGTTTTCTGCCACAAGATGCAGGTCTCATTGAACTCAATGAGTTCACCTGAGGTGAGGTTACTGAGTTCAATGAGTTCACCTGAGGTGAGTTTACCTGTTTTGTGTTTATTTCTTTCCCCTTAATGGGGGGGTTTCTTAGACTCCTATCTATTACTAATCCAGGGTTTAGTGGCAACTGGGATTTTTGACAAATCAATGCTTCATTAACTCTTCATATTATCCCAATTGCCACCACACTAAGGCAATCAGGATGAGGCAGGTAAAGTGTCGGAATTGTTGCATCTAAGGCGGGCTTTGCACACTACGACATCGCAGCTGTGATGTCGGTGGGGTCAAATCGAAAGTGATGCACATCCGGCGTCGCAGTCGATATCGTAGTGTGTAAATCCTTTTTGATACAATTAACGAGCACAAAAACGTCCAAATCGTATGATCGGTGTAGAGACGGTCATTTCCATAATTTGGGAAGGACCGATGTTACGATGTTGTTCTCGTTCCAGCGGCAGCACGCATCGCTGTGTGCGAAGCCGCAGGAGTGAGGAGCATCACCTTACCTGCGTCCTGCGGCTCATGCCGGCTATGCGGAAGGATGGAGATGGGCGGGATGTTTACGTCCTGCTCATCTCCGCCCCTCCGCTTCTATTGACTGCCTGCCGTGTGACGTCGCTATGACACCGCACGACCCGCCCTCTTAATAAGAGGCGGTTCGCCGGCCAGAGCGACGTCGCAGGGCAGGTGAGAGCATGTGAAGCTGCCGTATCGATAATGTTCGCTACGGCAGTTATCACAATGATATCGCAGCTGCGACAGGGGCAGGGACTATAGCGCTCGGCATCACAGCATCGGCTTGCGATGTCGTAGTATGCAAAGCACCCCTAATGGATGTGACAATTTGGGGCAGCTGCAGGCTGCTATTTTTTGGCTGGGGGTCCATAACCATGGGCCTCCCCAGCCTGAGTATACCAGCCCCCAGCTGTCTGCTTTATTTTGGTTGAGTATCAAAATTGTGGGGAACTGCATGTTGTTTTTTTTTAATTTTTTATTTAGATAATAAATAAAGCTGCATGGGGTCTCTTATATTTTGATACACAAACAAGATAATGCGCATGGCTGGGGGCTGCAGCCTGTAGCTATATGCTTCATCTGCGCTGGGTATCAATATATGGAGGACCCTATGTCATTTTTATTTATTGATCTATAAGTGGTGTCACAGAGAGTGGGGGCAGAATCTGTCACTCTAACTGCCCTCCATGTGTAGTGTGGGATCTGTCACTTTCTACCTGTCCTCCATGTGTAATGTGGGGTCTGTCACTTTCTATCTGTCCTCCATGTGTAGTGTGGGGTCTGTCACTCTCTACCTGTCCTCCATGTGTAGTGCGGGATCTGTCACTCTCTACCTGCCCTCCATGTGTAGTGTGGGATCTGTCACTCTCTACCTGCCCTCCATGTGTAGTTGTTGGATCTGTCACTCTCTACCTATCCTCCATGTGTAGTGCGGGATCTGTCACTCTCTACCTGTCCTCCATGTGTAGTGCGGGATCTGTCACTCTCTACCTGCCCTCCATGTGTAGTGTGGGATCTGTCACTCTCTACCTTCCCTCCATGTGTAGTGCGGGATCTGTCACTCTCTACCTGTCCTCCATGTGTAGTGTGGGATCTGTCACTACCTGTCCTCCATGTGTAGTGGGGGGTCTGTCACTCTCTACCTGCCCTCCATGTGTAGTGTGGAATCTGTCACTCTCTACCTGCCCTCCATGTGTAGTGCGGGGTCTGTCACTCTCTACCTGCCCTCCATGTGTAGTGTGGGATCTGTCACTCTCTACCTGCCCTCCATGTGTAGTGTGGGATCTGTCACTCTCTACCTGCCCTCCATGTGTAGTGTGGGATCTGTCACTCTCTACCTGCCCTCCATGTGTAGTGCAAGGTCTGTCACTCTCTC
The DNA here is from genome assembly GCF_048569485.1 of Anomaloglossus baeobatrachus. NCBI lineage: Eukaryota > Metazoa > Chordata > Amphibia > Anura > Aromobatidae > Anomaloglossus > Anomaloglossus baeobatrachus. The sequence continues at coordinate 25,145,402 of NC_134360.1, forward strand.
CCTGCCCTCCATGTGTAGTGTGAGATCTGTCACTCTCTACCTGTCCTTCATGTGTAGTTTGGGGTCTGTCACTCTCTACCTGTCCTCCATGTGTAGTTCGGGATCTGTCACTCTCTACCTGTCCTCCATGTATAGTTCGGGGTCTGTCACTCTCTCCATGCCCTCCATGTGTAGTGTGGGATCTGTCACTCTCTACCTGTCCTCCATGTGTAGTGTGGGGTCTGCCACTCTCTACCTGTCCTCCATGTGTAGTGCGGAGTCTGTCACTTTCTACCTGTCCTCCATGTGTAGTGTGGGATCTGTCCCTCTCTACCTGTCCTCCATGTGTAGTATGGGATCTGTCACTCTCTACCTGCCCTCCATGTGTAGTGTGGGATCTGTCATTCTCTACCTGCCCTCCATGTGTAGTGTGGGATCTGTCACTATCTACCTGCCCTCCATGTGTAGTGTGGGATCTGTCACTCTCTCTCTGCCCTCCATGTGTAGTGTGGGATCTGTCACTCTCTCCCTGCCCACCATGTGTAGTGTGGGACCTGTCACTCTCTACCTGTCCCCCATGTGTAGTGTGGGGATCTGTCACTCTCTCCCTGCCCTCCATGTGTAGTGTGGGATCTGTCACTCTCTACCTGCCCTCCATGTGTAGTGTGGGATCTGTCACTCTCTACCTGTCCTCCATGTGTAGTGTGGGATCTGTCACTCTCTACCTGTCCCCCATGTCTAGTGTGGGATCTGTCACTCTCTCCCTGCCCACCATGTGTAGTGTGGGACCTGTCACTCTCTACCTGTCCCCCATGTGTAGTGTTGGGATCTGTCACTCTCTCCCTGCCCTCCATGTGTAGTGTGGGATCCGTCACTCTCTACCTGTCCGCCATGTGTAGTGTGGGATCTGTCACTCTCTACCTGCCCTCCATGTGTAATGCAAGGTCTGTCACTCTCTCCCTGCCCTCCATGTGTAGTGTGAGATCTGTCACTCTCTACCTGTCCTCCATGTGTAGTGCGGGGTCTGTCACTCTCTACCTGTCCTCCATGTGTAGTGTGGGATCTGTCCCTCTCTACCTGTCCTCCATGTGTAGTTCGGGATCTGTCACTCTCTACCTGTCCTCCATGTGTAGTGTGGGATCAGTCACTACCTGTCCTCCATGTGTAGTGTGGGGTCTGTCGCTCTCTACCTGCCCTCCATATGTAGTGTGAGATCTGTCACTCTCTACCTGCCCTCCATGTGTAGTGTGGGATCTGTCACTCTCTACCTGTCCTCCATGTGTAGTGTGGGATCTGTCACTCTCTACCTGTTCCCCATGTGTAGTGTGGGGTCTGTCACTCTCTACCTGTCCCCCATGTGTAGTGTGGGGTCTGTCACTCTCTACCTTCCCTCCATGTGTAGTGCGGGGTCTGTCACTCTCTACCTGTCCTCCATGTGTAGTGTGGGGTGTGTCACTCTCTACCTGCCCTCCATGTGTAGTGTGGGATCTGTCACTCTCTACCTGCCCCCCATGTGTAGTGCGGGGTCTGTCACTCTCTACCTGCCCTCCATGTGTAGTGTGGGATCTGTCACTCTCTACCTGCCCTCCATGTGTAGTGCAAGGTCTGTCACTCTCTCCCTGCCCTCCATGTGTAGTGTGGGATCTGTCACTCTCTACCTGTCCTCCATGTGTAGTGTGGGATCTGTCCCTCTCTACCTGCCCTCCATGTGTAGTTTGGGATCTGTCACTCTCTACCTGTCCTCCATGTGTAGTGTGGGATCCGTCACTACCTGTCCTCCCTTTGTAGTGTGGGATTTGTCACTCTCTATCTGCCCTCCATGTGTAGTGCAAGGTCTGTCACTCTCTCCCTGCCCTCCATGTGTAGTGTGAGATCTTTCACTCTCTACCTGCCCTCAATGTGTAGTGTGGAGTCTGTTACTCTCTACCTGTCCTCCATGTGTAGTACGGGGTCTGTCACTCTCTCCCTGCCCTCCATGTGTAGTGTGGGATCCGTCACTCTCTACCTGTCCTCCATGTGTAGTGTGGGATCTGTCACTCTCTAACTGCCTTCCATGTGTAGTGCGGGGTCTGTCACTCTCTACTTGTCCTCCATGTGTAGTGCGGGGTCTGTCACTTTCTACCTGTCCTCCATATGTAGTGCGGGATCTTTCCCTCTCTACCTGTCCTCCATGTGTAGTGCGGGGTCTGTCACTCTCTCCCTGCCCTCCATGTGTAGTGTGGGATCCGTCACTCTCTACCTGCCCTCCATGTGTAGTGTGGGATCTGTCACTCTCTAACTGCCCTCCATGTGTAGTGCGGGGTCTGTCACTCTCTACCTGTCCTCCATGTGTAGTGCGGGGTCTGTCACTCTCTACCTGTCCTCCATGTGTAGTGCGGGGTCTGTCACTTTCTACCTGTCCTCCATGTGTAGTGTGGGATCTGTCCCTCCCTACCTGTCCTCCATGTGTAGTGTGGGATCTGTCACTCTCTACCTGCCCTCCATGTGTAATGCGGGGTCTGTCGCTCTCTACCTGCCCTCCATGTGTAGTGTGGGATCTGTCACTCTCTACCTGTCCCCCATGTGTAGTGTGGGGTCTGTCACTCTCTACCTGTCCCCCATGTGTAGTGTGGGGTCTGTCACTCTCTACCTGCCCTCCATGTGTAGTGCGGGGTCTGTCACTCTCTACCTGTCCCCCATGTGTAGTGTGGGATCTATCACTCTCTCCCTGCCCTCCATGTGTAGTGTGGGATCCGTCACTCTCTACCTGCCCTCCATGTGTAGTGTGGGATCTGTCACTCTCTACCTGCCCTCCATGCGTAGTTCAAGGTCTGTCAATCTCTACCTGTCCTCCATGTGTAGTGTGAGATCTGTCACTCTCTACCTGTCCTCCATGTGTAGTGTGGGATCTGTCCCTCTCTACCTGTCCTCCATGTGTAGATCGGGATCTGTCACTCTCTACCTGCACTCCATGTGTAGTGCGGGGTCTGTCACTCTCTACCTGTCCTCCATGTGTAGTGTGGGGTCTGTCACTCTCTTCTCCATGTGTAGTTCGGGATCTGTCACTCTCTACCTGCACTCCCTGTGTAGTGCGGGGTCAGTCACTCTCTACCTGTCCTCCATGTGTAGTGTGGGGTCTGTCACTCTCTACCTGTCCTCCATGTGTAGTGTGAGATCTGTCACTCTCTACCTGTCCCCCATGTGTAGTGTGGGATCTGTCACTCTCTACCTGTCCTCCATGTGTAGTGTGGGATCTGTCACTCTCTACCTGTCCCCCATGTGTAGTGTGGGATCAGTCACTACCTGTCCTCAATGTGTAGTGCGGAGTCTGTCACTCTCTACCTGTCCTCCATGTGTAGTGTGGGGTCTGTCACTCTCTACCTGTCCTCCATGTGTAGTGTGAGATCTGTCACTCTCTACCTGTCCCCCATGTGTAGTGTGGGATCTGTCACTCTCTACCTGTCCTCCATGTGTAGTGTGGGATCTGTCACTCTCTACCTGTCCCCCATGTGTAGTGTGGGATCAGTCACTACCTGTCCTCAATGTGTAGTGCGGAGTCTGTCACTCTCTACCTGTCCTCCATGTGTAGTGTGAGATCTGTCACTCTCTACCTGTCCCCCATGTGTAGTGTGGGATCTGTCACTTTCTACCTGTCCTCCATGTGTAGTGCGGGATCTGTCCCTCTCTACCTGTCCTCCATGTGTAGTGCGGGGTCTGTCACTCTCTCCCTGCCCTCCATGTTTAGTGTGGGATCCGTCACTCTCTACCTGCCCTCCATGTGTAGTGTGGGATCTGTCATTCTCTAACTGCCCTCCATGTGTAGTGCGGGGTCTGTCACTTTCTCCCTGCCCTCCATGTGTAGTGTGGGGTCTGTCACTCTCTACTTGTCCTCCATGTGTAGTGCGGGATCTGTCCCTCTCTACCTGTCCTCCATGTGTAGTGTGGGATCTGTCACTCTCTCCCTGCCCTCCATGTGTAGTGCGGGGTCTGTCACTCTCTAACTGCCCTCCATGTGTAGTGCGGGGTCTGTCACTCTCTACCTGTCCTCCATGTGTAGTGCGGGGTCTGTCACTTTCTACCTGTCCTCCATGTGTAGTGTGGGATCTGTTCCTCTCTACCTGTCCTCCATGTGTAGTGTGGGATCTGTCACTCTCTACCTGCCCTCCATGTGTAGTAGTGTGGGATCTGTCACTCTCTCCCTGCCCTCCATGTTTAGTGTGGGATCCGTCACTCTCTACCTGCCCTCCATGTGTAGTGTGGGATCTGTCATTCTCTAACTGCCCTCCATGTGTAGTGCGGGGTCTGTCACTCTCTCCCTGCCCTCCATGTGTAGTGTGGGGTCTGTCACTCTCTACTTGTCCTCCATGTGTAGTGCGGGATCTGTCCCTCTCTACCTGTCCTCCATGTGTAGTGTGGGATCTGTCACTCTCTCCCTGCCCTCCATGTGTAGTGCGGGGTCTGTCACTCTCTAACTGCCCTCCATGTGTAGTGCGGGGTCTGTCACTCTCTACCTGTCCTCCATGTGTAGTGCGGAGTCTGTCACTCTCTACCTGTCCTCCATGTGTGGTGTGAGATCTGTCACTCTCTACCTGTCCCCCAAGTGTAGTGTGGGATCTGTCACTTTCTACCTGTCCTCCATGTGTAGTGCGGGATCTGTCCCTCTCTACCTGTCCTCCATGTGTAGTGCGGGGTCTGTCACTCTCTCCCTGCCCTCCATGTTTAGTGTGGGATCCGTCACTCTCTACCTGCCCTCCATGTGTAGTGTGGGATCTGTCATTCTCTAACTGCCCTCCATGTGTAGTGCGGGGTCTGTCACTCTCTCCCTGCCCTCCATGTGTAGTGTGGGGTCTGTCACTCTCTACTTGTCCTCCATGTGTAGTGCGGGATCTGTCCCTCTCTACCTGTCCTCCATGTGTAGTGTGGGATCTGTCACTCTCTCTCTGCCCTCCATGTGTAGTGCGGGGTCTGTCACTCTCTAACTGCCCTCCATGTGTAGTGCGGGGTCTGTCACTCTCTACCTGTCCTCCATGTGTAGTGCGGGGTCTGTCACTTTCTACCTGTCCTCCATGTGTAGTGTGGGATCTGTTCCTCTCTACCTGTCCTCCATGTGTAGTGTGGGATCTGTCACTCTCTCCCTGCCCTCCATGTGTAGTTTGGGATCCGTCACTCTCTAGCTGCCCTCCATGTGTAGTGTGGGATCTGTCACTCTCTACCTGCCATCCCAGTGTAGTGCAAGGTCTGTCACTCTCTACCTGTCCTCCATGTGTAGAGTGAGATCTGTCACTCTCTACCTGTCCTCCATGTGTAGTGCGGGGTCTGTCACTCTCTACCTGTCCTCCATGTGTAGTGCGGGGTCTGTCACTCTCTACCTGTCCTCCATGTGTAGTTCGGGATCTGTCACTCTCTACCTATCCTCCATGTGTAGTGTGGGATCAGTCACTACCTGTCCTCCATGTGTAATGCGGGGTCTGTCGCTCTCTACCTGCCCTCCATGTGTAGTGTGGGATCTGTCACTCTCTACCTGCCCTCCATGTGTAGTGTGAGATCTGTCACTCTCTACCTGCCCTCCATGTGTAGTGTGGGATCTGTCACTCTCTACCTGTCCCCCATGTGTAGTGTGGAGTCTGTCACTCTCTACCTGTCCCCCATGTGTAGTGTGGGGTCTGTCACTCTCTACCTGCCCTCCATGTGTAGTGCGGGGTCTGTCACTCTCTACCTGTCCCCCATGTGTAGTGTGGGATCTGTCACTCTCTCCCTGCCCTCCATGTGTAGTGTGGGATCCGTCACTCTCTACCTGTCCTCCATGTGTAGTGTGGGGTCTGTCACTCTCTACCTGTCCTCTATGTGTAGTTCGGGATCTGTCACTCTCTACCTGCCCTCCATGTGAAGTGCGGGGTCTGTCACTATCTACCTGTCCTCCATGTGTAGTGCGGGGTCTGTCACTTTCTACCTGTCCTCCATGTGTAGTGTGGGTTCTGTCACTTTCTACCTGTCCTCCATGTGTAGTGTGGGATCTGTTCCTCTCTACCTGTCCTGCATGTGTAGTGTGGGATCTGTCACTCTCTACCTGCCCTCCATGTGTAGTAGTGTGGGATCTGTCACTCTCTACCTGCCCTCCATGTGTAGTGTGGGATCTGTCACTCTCTCCCTGCCCTCCATGTGTAGTTTGGGATCCGTCACTCTCTAGCTGCCCTCCATGTGTAGTGTGGGATCTGTCACTCTCTACCTGCCCTCCCAGTGTAGTGCAAGGTCTGTCACTCTCTACCTGTCCTCCATGTGTAGAGTGAGATCTGTCACTCTCTACCTGTCCTCCATGTGTAGTGCGGGGTCTGTCACTCTCTACCTGTCCTCCATGTGTAGTGCGGGGTCTGTCACTCTCTACCTGTCCTCCATGTGTAGTTCGGGATCTGTCACTCTCTACCTATCCTCCATGTGTAGTGTGGGATCAGTCACTACCTGTCCTCCAAGTGTAATGCGGGGTCTGTTGCTCTCTACCTGCCCTCCATGTGTAGTGTGGGATCTGTCACTCTCTACCTGCCCTCCATGTGTAGTGTGACATCTGTCACTCTCTACCTGCCCTCCATGTGTAGTGTGGGATCTGTCACTCTCTACCTGTCCCCCATGTGTAGTGTGGGGTCTGTCACTCTCTACCTGTCCCCCATGTGTAGTGTGGGGTCTGTCACTCTCTACCTGCCCTCCATGTGTAGTGCGGGGTCTGTCACTATCTACCTGTCCCCCATGTGTAGTGTGGGATCTGTCACTCTCTCCCTGCCCTCCATGTGTAGTGTGGGATCCGTCACTCTCTACCTGTCCTCCATGTGTAGTGTGGGGTCTGTCACTCTCTACCTGTCCTCTATGTGTAGTTCGGGATCTGTCACTCTCTACCTGCCCTCCATGTGTAGTGCGGGGTCTGTCACTATCTACCTGTCCTCCATGTGTAGTGCGGGGTCTGTCACTTTCTACCTGTCCTCCATGTGTAGTGTGGGGTCTGTCACTTTCTACCTGTCCTCCATGTGTAGTGTGGGATCTGTTCCTCTCTACCTGTCCTCCATGTGTAGTGTGGGATCTGTCACTCTCTACCTGCCCTCCATGTGTAGTAGTGTGGGATCTGTCACTCTCTACCTGCCCTCCATGTGTAGTGTGGGATCTGTCACTCTCTCCCTGCCCTCCATGTGTAGTTTGGGATCCGTCACTCTCTAGCTGCCCTCCATGTGTAGTGTGGGATCTGTCACTCTCTACCTGCCCTCCCAGTGTAGTGCAAGGTCTGTCACTCTCTACCTGTCCTCCATGTGTAGAGTGAGATCTGTCACTCTCTACCTGTCCTCCATGTGTAGTGCGGGGTCTGTCACTCTCTACCTGTCCTCCATGTGTAGTGCGGGGTCTGTCACTCTCTACCTGTCCTCCATGTGTAGTTCGGGATCTGTCACTCTCTACCTATCCTCCATGTGTAGTGTGGGATCAGTCACTACCTGTCCTCCATGTGTAATGCGGGGTCTGTCGCTCTCTACCTGCCCTCCATGTGTAGTGTGGGATCTGTCACTCTCTACCTGCCCTCCATGTGTAGTGTGGGATCTGTCACTCTCTACCTGTCCCCCATGTGTAGTGTGGGGTCTGTCACTCTCTACCTGTCCCCCATGTGTAGTGTGGGGTCTGTCACTCTCTACCTGCCCTCCATGTGTAGTGCGGGGTCTGTCACTCTCTACCTGTCCCCCATGTGTAGTGTGGGATCTGTCACTCTCTCCCTGCCCTCCATGTGTAGTGTGGGATCCGTCACTCTCTACCTGTCCTCCATGTGTAGTGTGGGGTCTGTCACTCTCTACCTGTCCTCTATGTGTAGTTCGGGATCTGTCACTCTCTACCTGCCCTCCATGTGTAGTGCGGGGTCTGTCACTATCTACCTGTCCTCCATGTGTAGTGCGGGGTCTGTCACTCTCTACCTGTCCTCCATGGGTAGTGTGGGATCAGTCACTACCTGTCCTCCATGTGTAGTGTGGGGTCTGTCGCTCTCTACCTGCCCTCCATGTGTAGTGTGGGATCTGTCACTCTCTACCTGCCCTCCATGTGTAGTGTGGGATCTGTCACTCTCTACCTGTCCTCCATGTGTAGTGTGGGATCTGTCACTCTCTACCTGTCCCCCATGTGTAGTGTGGGGTCTGTCACTCTCTACCTGTCCCCCATGTGTAGTGTGGGGTCTGTCACTCTCTACCTGTCCCCCATGTGTAGTGTGAGATCTGTCACTCTCTACCTGTCCTCCATGTGTAGTGTGGGATCTGTCACTCTCTACCTGTCCTCCATGTGTAGTGTGGGGTCTGTCACTCTCTCCCTGTCCTCCATGTGTAGTGTGGGGTCTGTCACTCTCTACCTGTCCTCCATGTGTAGTGTGGGATCTGTCACTCTCTACCTGTCCCCCATGTGTAGTGTGGGGTCTGTCACTCTCTACCTGTCCCCCATGTGTAGTGTGAGATCTGTCACTCTCTACCTGTCCCTCATGTGTAGTGTGGGATCTGTCACTCTCTACCTGTCCCCCATGTGTAGTGTGGGGTCTGTCCCTCTCTACCTGTCCCCCTTGTGTAATGTGGGGTCTGTCATTCTCTACCTGCCCTCCATGTGTAGTGTGGGGTCTGTCACTCTCTACCTGTCCCCCATGTGTAGTGTGGGATCTGTCACTCTCTACCTGTCCCCCATGTGTAGTGTGGGGTCTGTCACTCTCTACCTGTCCCCCATGTGTAGTGTGGGGTCTGTCATTCTCTACCTGTCCCCCATGTGTAGTGTGGGGTCTTTCACTCTCTACCTGTCCTCCATGTGTAGTGTGCGGTCTGTCACTCTCTACCTGTCCCCCATGTGTAGTGTGGGGTCTGTCACTCTCTACCTGTCCCCCATGTGTAGTGTGGGGTCTGTCACTCTCTACCTGTCCTCCATGTGTAGTGTGGGGTCTGTCATTCTCTACCTGTCCCCCATGTGTAGTGTGGGATCTGTCACTCTCTCCCTGCCCTCCATGTGTAGTGTGGGATCCGTCACTCTCTACCTGCCCTCCATGTGTAGTGTGGGATCTGTCACTCTCTACCTGTCCCCCATGTGTAGTGTGGGGTCTGTCACTCTCTACCTGCCCTCCATGTGTAGTGCGGTGTCTGACACTCTCTACCTGCCCTCCATGTGTAGTGCAAGGTCTGTCACTCTCTACCTGTCCTCCATGTGTAGTGTGAGATCTGTCACTCTCTACCTGTCCTCCATGTGTAGTGTGGGATCTGTCCCTCTCTACCTGTCCTCCATGTGTAGTTCGGGATCTGTCACTCTCTACCTGCTCTCCATGTGTAGTGCGGGGTCTGTCACTCTCTACCTGTCCTCCATGGGTAGTGTGGGATCAGTCACCACCTGTCCTCCATGTGTAGTGTGGGGTCTGTCGCTCTCTACCTGCCCTCCATGTTTAGTGTGGGATCTGTCACTCTCTACCTGCCCTCCATGTGTAGTGTGGGATCTGTCACTCTCTACCTGTCCTCCATGTGTAGTGTGGGATCTGTCACTCTCTACCTGTCCCCCATGTGTAGTGTGGGGTGTGTCACTCTCTACCTGTCCCCCATGTGTATTGTGGGGTCTGTCACTCTCTACCTGCCCTCCATGTGTAGTGCGGGGTCTGTCACTCTCTACCTGCCCTCCATGTGTAGTGTGGGGTCTGTCACTCTCTACCTGTCATCCATGTGTATTGTGGGGTCTGTCACTCTCTACCTGCCCTCCATGTGTAGTGTGGGATCCTTCACTCTCTACCTGTCCTCCATGTGTAGTGTGGGGTCTGTCACTCTCTACCTGTCCTCTATGTGTAGTTCGGGATCTGTAACTCTCTACCTGCCCTCCATGTGTAGTGCGGGGTCTGTCACTATCTACCTGTCCTCCATGTGTAGTGCGGGGTCTGTCACTCTCTACCTGTCCTCCATGGGTAGTGTGGGATCAGTCACTACCTGTCCTCCATGTGTAGTGTGGGGTCTGTCGCTCTCTACATGCCCTCTATGTGTAGTGTGGGATCTGTCACGCTCTACCTGCCCTCCATGTGTAGTGTGGGATCTGTCACTCTCTTCCTATCCTCCATGTGTAGTGTGGGATCTGTCACTCTCTACCTGTCCCCCATGTGTAGTGTGGGGTGTGTCACTTTTTACCTGTCCCCCATGTGTAGTGTGGGGTCTGTCACTCTCTACCTGTCCCCCATGTGTAGTGTGAGATCTGTCACTCTCTACCTGTCCCCCATGTGTAGTGTGGGATCTGTCACTCTCTACCTGTCCTCCATGTGTAGTGTGGGATCTGTCACTCTCTACCTGTCCCCCATGTGTAGTGTGGGGTCTGTCCCTCTCTACCTGTCCCCCATGTGTAGTGTGGGATCTGTCACTCTCTACCTGTCCCCCATGTGTAGTGTGGGGTCTGTCACTCTCTACCTGTCCCCCATGTGTAGTGTGGGGTCTGTCATTCTCTACCTGTCCCCCATGTGTAGTGTGGGGTCTTTCACTCTCTACCTGTCCTCCATGTGTAGTGTGGGGTCTGTCACTCTCTACCTGTCCCCCATGTGTAGTGTGGGGTCTGTCACTCTCTACCTGTCCCCCATGTGTAGTGTGGGGTCTGTCACTCTCTACCTGTCATCCATGTGTAGTGTGGGGTCTGTCATTCTCTACCTGTCCCCCATGTGTAGTGTGGGATCTGTCACTCTCTCCCTGCCCTCCATGTGTAGTGTGGGATCCGTCACTCTCTACCTGCCCTCCATGTGTAGTGCAAGGTCTGTCACTCTCTACCTGTCCTCCAAGTGTAGTGTGAGATCTGTCACTCTCTACCTGTCCTCCATGTGTAGTGTGGGATCTGTCCCTTTCTACCTGTCCTCCATGTGTAGTTCGAAATCTGTCACTCTCTACCTGTCCTCCATGTGTAGTGTGGGATCTGTCCCTCTCTACCTGTCCTCCATGTGTAGTTCGAGATCTGTCACTCTCTACCTGTCCTCCATGTGTAGTGCGGGGTCTGTCACTCTCTACCTGTCCTCCATGGGTAGTGTGGGATCAGTCACTACCTGTCCTCCATGTGTAGTGTGGGGTCTGTCGCTCTCTACCTGCCCTCCATGTGTAGTGTGGGATCTGTCACTCTCTACCTGCCCTCCATGTGTAGTGTGGGATCTGTCACTCTCTACCTGTCCTCCATGTGTAGTGTGGGATCTGTCACTCTCTACCTGTCCCCCATGTGTAGTGTGGGGTCTGTCACTCTCTACCTGTCCCCCATGTGTAGTGTGGGGTCTGTCACTCTCTACCTGTCCCCCATGTGTAGTGTGGGATCTGTCACTCTCTACCTGTCCTCCATGTGTAGTGTGGGATCTGTCACTCTCTACCTGTCCCCCATGTGTAGTGTGGGGTCTGTCACTCTCTACCTGTCCCCCATGTGTAGTGTGGGGTCTGTCATTCTCTACCTGCCCTCCATGTGTAGTGTGGGGTCTGTCACTCTCTACCTGTCCCCCATGTGTAGTGTGGGATCTGTCACTCTCTACCTGTCCCCCATGGGTAGTGTGGGGTCTGTCATTCTCTACCTGTCCCCCATGTGTAGTGTGGGGTCTGTCACTCTCTACCTGTCCTCCATGTGTAGTGTGGGATCTGTCACTCTCTACCTGTCCTCCATGTGTAGTGTGGGATCTGTCACTCTCTACCTGTCCCCCATGTGTAGTGTGGGATCTGTCATTCTCTACCTATCCTCCATGTGTAGTGTGGGATCTGTCACTCTCTACCAGTTCCCCATGTGTAGTGTGGGGTCTGTCACTCTCTACCTGTCCCCCATGTGTAGTGTGGGGTCTATCATTCTCTACCTGCCCTTCATGTGTAGTGTGGGGTCTGTCACTCTCTACCTGTCCCCCATGTGTAGTGTGGGGTCTGTCACTCTCTACCTGTCCCCCATGTGTAGTGTGGGATCTGTCACTCTCTACCTGTCCCCCATGTGTAGTGTGGGGTCTGTCACTCTCTACCTGTCCCCCATGTGTAGTATGGGGTCTGTCACTCTCTACCTGTCCCCCATGTGTAGTGTGGGATCTGTCACTCTCTACCTGTCCCCCATGTGTAGTGTGGGGTCTGTCACTCTCTACCTGTCCCCCATGTGTAGTGTGGGGTCTGTCATTCTCTACCTGCCCTCCATGTGTAGTGTGGGATCTTTCACTCTCTACCTGTCCTCCATGTATAATGCAGGGTCTGTCTCTCTCTACTAGCCCTCCATGTGTAGTGTGGGATCCGTCACTCTCTACCTGTCCCCCATGTGTAGTGTGGGATCTGTCACTCTCTACCTGTCCTCCATGTGTAGTGTGGGATCCGTCACTCTCTACCTGCCCTCCATGTGTAGTGTGGGATTCGTCACTCTCTACCTGTCCCCCATGTGTAGTGTGGGATCTGTCACTCTCTACCTGTCCCCCTTGTGTAGTGAGGGATCTGTCACTCTCTACCTGTCCTCCATGTGTAGTGCGGGGTCTGTCACTTTCTACCTGTCCTCCATGTGTAGTGTGGGGTCTGTCACTTTCTACCTGTCCTCCATGTGTAGTGTGGGATCTGTTCCTCTCTACCTGTCCTCCATGTGTAGTGTGGGATCTGTCACTCTCTACCTGCCCTCCATGTGTAGTAGTGTGGGATCTGTCACTCTCTACCTGCCCTCCATGTGTAGTGTGGGATCTGTCACTCTCTCCCTGCCCTCCATGTGTAGTTTGGGATCCGTCACTCTCTAGCTGCCCTCCATGTGTAGTGTGGGATCTGTCACTCTCTACCTGCCCTCCCAGTGTAGTGCAAGGTCTGTCACTCTCTACCTGTCCTCCATGTGTAGAGTGAGATCTGTCACTCTCTACCTGTCCTCCATGTGTAGTGCGGGGTCTGTCACTCTCTACCTGTCCTCCATGTGTAGTGCGGGGTCTGTCACTCTCTACCTGTCCTCCATGTGTAGTTCGGGATCTGTCACTCTCTACCTATCCTCCATGTGTAGTGTGGGATCAGTCACTACCTGTCCTCCATGTGTAATGCGGGGTCTGTCGCTCTCTACCTGCCCTCCATGTGTAGTGTGGGATCTGTCACTCTCTACCTGCCCTCCATGTGTAGTGTGGGATCTGTCACTCTCTACCTGTCCCCCATGTGTAGTGTGGGGTCTGTCACTCTCTACCTGTCCCCCATGTGTAGTGTGGGGTCTGTCACTCTCTACCTGCCCTCCATGTGTAGTGCGGGGTCTGTCACTCTCTACCTGTCCCCCATGTGTAGTGTGGGATCTGTCACTCTCTCCCTGCCCTCCATGTGTAGTGTGGGATCCGTCACTCTCTACCTGTCCTCCATGTGTAGTGTGGGGTCTGTCACTCTCTACCTGTCCTCTATGTGTAGTTCGGGATCTGTCACTCTCTACCTGCCCTCCATGTGTAGTGCGGGGTCTGTCACTATCTACCTGTCCTCCATGTGTAGTGCGGGGTCTGTCACTCTCTACCTGTCCTCCATGGGTAGTGTGGGATCAGTCACTACCTGTCCTCCATGTGTAGTGTGGGGTCTGTCGCTCTCTACCTGCCCTCCATGTGTAGTGTGGGATCTGTCACTCTCTACCTGCCCTCCATGTGTAGTGTGGGATCTGTCACTCTCTACCTGTCCTCCATGTGTAGTGTGGGATCTGTCACTCTCTACCTGTCCCCCATGTGTAGTGTGGGGTCTGTCACTCTCTACCTGTCCCCCATGTGTAGTGTGGGGTCTGTCACTCTCTACCTGTCCCCCATGTGTAGTGTGAGATCTGTCACTCTCTACCTGTCCTCCATGTGTAGTGTGGGATCTGTCACTCTCTACCTGTCCTCCATGTGTAGTGTGGGGTCTGTCACTCTCTCCCTGTCCTCCATGTGTAGTGTGGGGTCTGTCACTCTCTACCTGTCCTCCATGTGTAGTGTGGGATCTGTCACTCTCTACCTGTCCCCCATGTGTAGTGTGGGGTCTGTCACTCTCTACCTGTCCCCCATGTGTAGTGTGAGATCTGTCACTCTCTACCTGTCCCCCATGTGTAGTGTGGGATCTGTCACTCTCTACCTGTCCCCCATGTGTAGTGTGGGGTCTGTCCCTCTCTACCTGTCCCCCTTGTGTAATGTGGGGTCTGTCATTCTCTACCTGCCCTCCATGTGTAGTGTGGGGTCTGTCACTCTCTACCTGTCCCCCATGTGTAGTGTGGGATCTGTCACTCTCTACCTGTCCCCCATGTGTAGTGTGGGGTCTGTCACTCTCTACCTGTCCCCCATGTGTAGTGTGGGGTCTGTCATTCTCTACCTGTCCCCCATGTGTAGTGTGGGGTCTTTCACTCTCTACCTGTCCTCCATGTGTAGTGTGCGGTCTGTCACTCTCTACCTGTCCCCCATGTGTAGTGTGGGGTCTGTCACTCTCTACCTGTCCCCCATGTGTAGTGTGGGGTCTGTCACTCTCTACCTGTCCTCCATGTGTAGTGTGGGGTCTGTCATTCTCTACCTGTCCCCCATGTGTAGTGTGGGATCTGTCACTCTCTCCCTGCCCTCCATGTGTAGTGTGGGATCCGTCACTCTCTACCTGCCCTCCATGTGTAGTGTGGGATCTGTCACTCTCTACCTGTCCCCCATGTGTAGTGTGGGGTCTGTCACTCTCTACCTGCCCTCCATGTGTAGTGCGGTGTCTGTCACTCTCTACCTGCCCTCCATGTGTAGTGCAAGGTCTGTCACTCTCTACCTGTCCTCCATGTGTAGTGTGAGATCTGTCACTCTCTACCTGTCCTCCATGTGTAGTGTGGGATCTGTCCCTCTCTACCTGTCCTCCATGTGTAGTTCGGGATCTGTCACTCTCTACCTGCTCTCCATGTGTAGTGCGGGGTCTGTCACTCTCTACCTGTCCTCCATGGGTAGTGTGGGATCAGTCACCACCTGTCCTCCATGTGTAGTGTGGGGTCTGTCGCTCTCTACCTGCCCTCCATGTTTAGTGTGGGATCTGTCACTCTCTACCTGCCCTCCATGTGTAGTGTGGGATCTGTCACTCTCTACCTGTCCTCCATGTGTAGTGTGGGATCTGTCACTCTCTACCTGTCCCCCATGTGTAGTGTGGGGTGTGTCACTCTCTACCTGTCCCCCATGTGTATTGTGGGGTCTGTCACTCTCTACCTGCCCTCCATGTGTAGTGCGGGGTCTGTCACTCTCTACCTGCCCTCCATGTGTAGTGTGGGGTCTGTCACTCTCTACCTGTCATCCATGTGTATTGTGGGGTCTGTCACTCTCTACCTGCCCTCCATGTGTAGTGTGGGATCCTTCACTCTCTACCTGTCCTCCATGTGTAGTGTGGGGTCTGTCACTCTCTACCTGTCCTCTATGTGTAGTTCGGGATCTGTAACTCTCTACCTGCCCTCCATGTGTAGTGCGGGGTCTGTCACTATCTACCTGTCCTCCATGTGTAGTGCGGGGTCTGTCACTCTCTACCTGTCCTCCATGGGTAGTGTGGGATCAGTCACTACCTGTCCTCCATGTGTAGTGTGGGGTCTGTCGCTCTCTACATGCCCTCTATGTGTAGTGTGGGATCTGTCACGCTCTACCTGCCCTCCATGTGTAGTGTGGGATCTGTCACTCTCTTCCTGTCCTCCATGTGTAGTGTGGGATCTGTCACTCTCTACCTGTCCCCCATGTGTAGTGTGGGGTGTGTCACTTTCTACCTGTCCCCCATGTGTAGTGTGGGGTCTGTCACTCTCTACCTGTCCCCCATGTGTAGTGTGAGATCTGTCACTCTCTACCTGTCCCCCATGTGTAGTGTGGGATCTGTCACTCTCTACCTGTCCTCCATGTGTAGTGTGGGATCTGTCACTCTCTACCTGTCCCCCATGTGTAGTGTGGGGTCTGTCCCTCTCTACCTGTCCCCCATGTGTAGTGTGGGATCTGTCACTCTCTACCTGTCCCCCATGTGTAGTGTGGGGTCTGTCACTCTCTACCTGTCCCCCATGTGTAGTGTGGGGTCTGTCATTCTCTACCTGTCCCCCATGTGTAGTGTGGGGTCTTTCACTCTCTACCTGTCCTCCATGTGTAGTGTGGGGTCTGTCACTCTCTACCTGTCCCCCATGTGTAGTGTGGGGTCTGTCACTCTCTACCTGTCCCCCATGTGTAGTGTGGGGTCTGTCACTCTCTACCTGTCATCCATGTGTAGTGTGGGGTCTGTCATTCTCTACCTGTCCCCCATGTGTAGTGTGGGATCTGTCACTCTCTCCCTGCCCTCCATGTGTAGTGTGGGATCCGTCACTCTCTACCTGCCCTCCATGTGTAGTGCAAGGTCTGTCACTCTCTACCTGTCCTCCAAGTGTAGTGTGAGATCTGTCACTCTCTACCTGTCCTCCATGTGTAGTGTGGGATCTGTCCCTTTCTACCTGTCCTCCATGTGTAGTTCGAAATCTGTCACTCTCTACCTGTCCTCCATGTGTAGTGTGGGATCTGTCCCTCTCTACCTGTCCTCCATGTGTAGTTCGAGATCTGTCACTCTCTACCTGCACTCCATGTGTAGTGCGGGGTCTGTCACTCTCTACCTGTCCTCCATGGGTAGTGTGGGATCAGTCACTACCTGTCCTCCATGTGTAGTGTGGGGTCTGTCGCTCTCTACCTGCCCTCCATGTGTAGTGTGGGATCTGTCACTCTCTACCTGCCCTCCATGTGTAGTGTGGGATCTGTCACTCTCTACCTGTCCTCCATGTGTAGTGTGGGATCTGTCACTCTCTACCTGTCCCCCATGTGTAGTGTGGGGTCTGTCACTCTCTACCTGTCCCCCATGTGTAGTGTGGGGTCTGTCACTCTCTACCTGTCCCCCATGTGTAGTGTGGGATCTGTCACTCTCTACCTGTCCTCCATGTGTAGTGTGGGATCTGTCACTCTCTACCTGTCCCCCATGTGTAGTGTGGGGTCTGTCACTCTCTACCTGTCCCCCATGTGTAGTGTGGGGTCTGTCATTCTCTACCTGCCCTCCATGTGTAGTGTGGGGTCTGTCACTCTCTACCTGTCCCCCATGTGTAGTGTGGGATCTGTCACTCTCTACCTGTCCCCCATGGGTAGTGTGGGGTCTGTCATTCTCTACCTGTCCCCCATGTGTAGTGTGGGGTCTGTCACTCTCTACCTGTCCTCCATGTGTAGTGTGGGATCTGTCACTCTCTACCTGTCCTCCATGTGTAGTGTGGGATCTGTCACTCTCTACCTGTCCCCCATGTGTAGTGTGGGATCTGTCATTCTCTACCTATCCTCCATGTGTAGTGTGGGATCTGTCACTCTCTACCAGTTCCCCATGTGTAGTGTGGGGTCTGTCACTCTCTACCTGTCCCCCATGTGTAGTGTGGGGTCTATCATTCTCTACCTGCCCTTCATGTGTAGTGTGGGGTCTGTCACTCTCTACCTGTCCCCCATGTGTAGTGTGGGGTCTGTCACTCTCTACCTGTCCCCCATGTGTAGTGTGGGATCTGTCACTCTCTACCTGTCCCCCATGTGTAGTGTGGGGTCTGTCACTCTCTACCTGTCCCCCATGTGTAGTATGGGGTCTGTCACTCTCTACCTGTCCCCCATGTGTAGTGTGGGATCTGTCACTCTCTACCTGTCCCCCATGTGTAGTGTGGGGTCTGTCACTCTCTACCTGTCCCCCATGTATAGTGTGGGGTCTGTCACTCTCTACCTGCCCTCCATGTGTAGTGTGGGATCTGTCACTCTCTACCTGTCCTCCATGTATAATGCAGGGTCTGTCTCTCTCTACTTGCCCTCCATGTGTAGTGTGGGATCCGTCACTCTCTACCTGTCCCCCATGTGTAGTGTGGGATCTGTCACTCTCTACCTGTCCTCCATGTGTAGTGTGGGATCCGTCACTCTCTACCTGCCCTCCATGTGTAGTGTGGGATTCGTCACTCTCTACCTGTCCCCCATGTGTAGTGTGGGATCTGTCACTCTCTACCTGTCCCCCTTGTGTAGTGTGGGATCTGTCACTCTCTACCTGTCCTCCATGTGTAGTGTGGGATCTGTCACTCTCTACCTGCCCTCCATGTGTAGTGTGGGATCTGTCACTCTCTACCTGTCCTCCATGTGTAGTGCGGGGTCTGTCTCTCTCTACTTGCCCTCCATGTGTAGTGTGGGGTCTGTCACTCTCTACCTGTCCCCCATGTGTAGTGTGGGGTCTGTCACTCTCTACCTGTCCCCCATGTGTAGTGTGGGGTCTGTCACTCTCTACCTGTCCCCCATGTATAGTGTGGGGTCTGTCACTCTCTACCTGTCCCCCATGTATAGTGTGGGGTCTGTCACTCTCTACCTGTCCCCCATGTGTAGTGTGGGGTCTGTCACTCTCTACCTGTCCCCCATGTATAGTTTGGGGTCTGTCACTCTCTACCTGTCCCCCATGTGTAGTGTGGGATCTGTCACTCTCTACCTGTCCTCCATGTGTAGTGTGGGATCCGTCACTCTCTACTTGCCCTCCATGTGTAGTGTGGGATCCGTCACTCTCTACCTCTCCTCCATGTATAGTGTGGGATCTGTCACTCTCTACTTGCCCTCCATGTATAATGCAGGGTCTGTCTCTCTCTACTTGCAGGCCAGTTAGGAGTCAAAAGTAATTTGTAGGAATTATATGTGTGTCGCCCTGGGCAAGCCAGGGGACACAAGTCACAACACCACCACACCCCACACTCCAGGTAGGCACACCTGCTAACTACAAATCCTTGTTGCCTTCCTCCAGAGGTTGATGATGCACACCAGGGGGTGGGCCAGGCGGTTGGCTCCGCCCACCAAGGAGCTCACAACACTGGAGGCAGGAAGAAACCAGGCAGTTCTGTCAGGGAGGAGGAAGTGGAAGGAGTGAAGCCCAGGCAGGGCAAGAGTAAAGAGGAGCTAAAGTGGAGGAGTTAAGGGAGGAAAGTAGAAAAGACGGAAAGCAAGTAAAGTGACAGCGAAGGAAGACAGCCTGAGAGCCCAGCTTTGTGTAGGGCCAGAACAGCAAGGTCAGCAACGGCGGTGACTGTTTGGAGGGGGACCGTTTGGAAGTTCCTGGAAGGACCCCGTTGGCTGTGTGCCCGGTGGTCTGGAGCAGTGTTCCGAAGGACAGTCAGCACCAGGGCAGGGGCCTCTCGGACCCCGGCAAGGCTAGGAGTCGCCAAATTTGCCAAATCCGTCAGTGACGGGGACACAGATCCCCCAGCAACCAAGTTCCGATTGACGGCAACAGCCCGACCATTACCGGGGAGACACCGCCACCGCCAAGGCACCAGTTTCCCCAGGGCCAGCGCCTGCGGGCAAAAGTGTAGAGCTCCTCCGGCCCAGATTGCAGTCGGGGAGCGGGTAACCGGAGGGAATCCACCGCTACCATCAGACAACATAGGTGCAAGGAAGAGAAACGTCACCGCTACCTACCGGGAGTGCAGGTGCAGCCGTCTGTGGGACCGTCCTACCAGCCGTTGGTTTACCGTACAAACTGTGTCCGTGTGTCAGGCTGAGTGAGTACCATAGTGCCGCAAGGCACAGCGCTGCCCCCGCGTCCCTGCGCCCTCCAGGCCCTACACTTCACATCTCATCACCGGGCCCCGGGATCACCAACCCCTACCCACGGAGGGGCAACACAACACCTGGCTGCTCCGCATCACCATCCCCGGGACCCCCACACTGAGCAGCGGTGGTGCAATCACCACAACCGTGGGTGGCGTCACGAACTATAACAATCCCCACATCAAACACCCCCCTTTCACTCACGGGCGAGGAGTGTCGCTCGAGACACCCCGGGATCCGGCCCACGGCTCGAGCCACCAGGAGCAGCTGCCGGACCCGAGCAGAAGGGGTGAGCGCGGTGTGCTGACACCCTCCTCCCCGCCCGCGACAACTTGGCGTCATGAACAGGATCTTACCGCTCTGCCGTCAGGTAGAGGTGCGCCTTGTTACCGCCGGAGGCATCCGGCAGAAAAATTTCAGAAGCCGCCATCTTTGGCGCGAAAAGTTCCCGCTCGAGCGTCTTCTCGAGCAGTAGAGGCGCGAAGGCCAAAACCCCGCCCCGAGAGAGGAGGGGCCGGAAAGAGCTAAGGGGGACGGAAACAAGATGTCTGCGCCCGACGGAGCCGCTGGAGGAGCGGTGGTCGCAGCCGCAGCGGCACCCGTGGATGGGAATGGGCCTGCCCAAGTCCCGGTTGTACCGGCGGGAGGTGCCGCGGCCCCCGCGCTTGCTCAGGTCATGCCGTTTTCCTTGCCCTATGCACCCGGAGCTGCCTGGCTACCGCAGTATGACGGGAAACCGGATGCCCTACAGGCTTTCCGGAAGAAGCTTAACCCGTTGCTAGAGCTGTATCCCCTGACTGATAAGCAACGTGCGGCGATAGTGCTAGGCCAGTTAACCGGTGCGGCGGAGCAGGAAGCGGAGACCTGGGCCGAGGGGGACCGGCTCTCTGTAGCCGCCATCTTCGAGAGGCTACAGACTGCCTTCGAGACCCGGACCGAAGCTGAGCTGAGGATGCAGTTTTACCAGTGCCGGCAACGAGCTGGGGATAGCATTCGGGACTATGCTCTACGTCTGCAGACCGCCCTCCGCACGCTGAAGCGGGTGAACTCTATTAATGAGGCGGATAGCAACAAGATGTTAGTGGAGCAATTTGCGCAGGGGATGAGGTCCCCTGAGGATCGTAAACAACTCCGGCTGTGGGCCCTAGAACACCCTGATGTGGACTTTGCTGTGTTAAAGGAGCGGGCTATTAAAGCACTACAGCCCCTGTGCCCATCCCCCACACCTCGGCTGAGGTGGCGCCGGGTTGTCGCTGCAAGGCAGCGCCCAAGGCCATGACACCGCGGGATACGCTACCCACCTTCCTGACAGTGGGTAACGTGCTGGATGTCCCGCGGGGCTCAACCCGTGCGCCGGAACCATACTGGGACAGGGAGCCGACCAAGCTGGGCCTGGAGATCGCGGAGAGGGAGCGAAAGAAAGCCGAGCTGGTGGCCCGAGCCATAAGGGAGAAGGAAAACCTGCGGCAAGCGACCTTCCGTGTCCGGGGCCCGTTCTACGAGGGGCAGGTGAGGCGATTCGATATCCGCCGGGGCTACGGGTTCATATACGAACCGGGCCTGGAGGCCGAGGTGTTTGTAGCCCGGCGGGATGTACATGCTCACCTGCCCGAAGAGCATCCTGGCCGCAATTTGATACCGGGAGACATGGTGCGGTATACTCGGCACTGCGGAGAGAGGGGGTGGTTTGCCCTGGATGTGAAGCTGAGGGGCAGCCCGGAGAGCAAGGTGAGCTCTGCACCCCCTCCCTCGGAAGAAGCCGCAGACGGACCGGAGTAGGGCAGCGGATGCCCGTTGCACCGTCCCCGTGGGGACCACCAGAAGTTTGCTGTTTGTTTGTTAAGTTTGAAAGTTTGAAATGATGAAAATGAAAATGACCGAGTTTTTCACCTGATTTGCTGTGTTGATTTGCAACCGGCCGGAGCCGGCACCGTTGTCCCCGTGGGGACCGTTTAAAATGCATGGGAACTATCCATGGACAAGCCCGTGAACTCTGCAGGGCAACCACAAACGTTAAGTGGCTTGTAAATATGTTGGGTACCGTTACCGTTTCCGCAGTGCCGCCTCCGGAGAGGCAGGTTGGAGGGAGGGCCCTGAGCAGAGCAGGCCAGGGCCCAGCCACCAAAGGAACCGGTGGCTACCCTCTGGAGGGGAAGGACAGATCCCGCTCGGGTGACTTGTGCTGGACTGTGGGTCAAGGGGTGCTGCCTGGGCTTTAGGGACAGCATCAGGGCCAGGTTGCTTGGGTGGGAGAGAGCGGAAACCGTGACCGTATACCGTTGCAACGTTTAAGTAAATGTGCCTCCCGTCTTGGGAAGAGTTTGATTAAAAATGTCATTTATGTTTGATTAACCCTTGTTATCCCCTTTTACAGAAAAATAAAACCGGTGTAGGACGGCAGCCCGTGGACGGTCTGCATTTTGCTAAGGGGGAATGTGTCGCCCTGGGCAAGCCAGGGGACACAAGTCACAACACCACCACACCCCACACTCCAGGTAGGCACACCTGCTAACTACAAATCCTTGTTGCCTTCCTCCAGAGGTTGATGATGCACACCAGGGGGTGGGCCAGGCGGTTGGCTCCGCCCACCAAGGAGCTCACAACACTGGAGGCAGGAAGAAACCAGGCAGTTCTGTCAGGGAGGAGGAAGTGGAAGGAGTGAAGCCCAGGCAGGGCAAGAGTAAAGAGGAGCTAAAGTGGAGGAGTTAAGGGAGGAAAGTAGAAAAGACGGAAAGCAAGTAAAGTGACAGCGAAGGAAGACAGCCTGAGAGCCCAGCTTTGTGTAGGGCCAGAACAGCAAGGTCATCAACGGCGGTGACTGTTTGGAGGGGGACCGTTTGGAAGTTCCTGGAAGGACCCCGTTGGCTGTGTGCCCGGTGGTCTGGAGCAGTGTTCCGAAGGACAGTCAGCACCAGGGCAGGGGCCTCTCGGACCCCGGCAAGGCTAGGAGTCGCCAAATTTGCCAAATCCGTCAGTGACGGGGACGCAGATTCCCCCAGCAACCAAGTCCCGATTGACGGCAACAGCCCGACCATTACCGGGGAGACACCGCCACCGCCAAGGCACCAGTTTCCCCAGGGCCAGCGCCTGCGGGCAAAAGTGTAGAGCTCCTCCGGCCCAGATTGCAGTCGGGGAGCGGGTAACCGGAGGGAATCCACCGCTACCATCAGACAACATAGGTGCAAGGAAGAGAAACGTCACCGCTACCTACCGGGAGTGCAGGTGCAGCCGTCTGTGGGACCGTCCTACCAGCCGTTGGTTTACCGTACAAACTGTGTCCGTGTGTCAGGCTGAGTGAGTACCATAGTGCCGCAAGGCACAGCGCTGCCCCCGCGTCCCTGCGCCCTCCAGGCCCTACA
Organism: Anomaloglossus baeobatrachus; assembly: GCF_048569485.1. NCBI lineage: Eukaryota > Metazoa > Chordata > Amphibia > Anura > Aromobatidae > Anomaloglossus > Anomaloglossus baeobatrachus. The sequence continues at coordinate 25,168,223 of NC_134360.1, forward strand.
CTTCACATCTCATCACCGGGCCCCGGGATCACCAACCCCTACCCACGGAGGGGCAACACAACACCTGGCTGCTCCGCATCACCATCCCCGGGACCCCCACACTGAGCAGCGGTGGTGCAATCACCACAACCGTGGGTGGCGTCACGAACTATAACAATCCCCACATCAAACACCCCCCTTTCACTCACGGGCGAGGAGTGTCGCTCGAGACACCCCGGGATCCGGCCCACGGCTCGAGCCACCAGGAGCAGCTGCCGGACCAGAGCAGAAGGGGTGAGCGCGGTGTGCTGACACCCTCCTCACGCCCGCGACATATGAAATGTTGGAAATTTCCAAATTGTTTCTGATTTTGGCTTCTTGGGATTCTACCTAGTTCTTGAATTAAGAATCAAATATCTAAATGGATGATGGATGGTCTCCAATCGATGAGGCCATTCAATAGAGTGAAAGTCTTACATGTATCCGTTGAGAATGGAAAGTAATTGCACTTGTAGCAATATAACATATAACAGACAGACTTTTCCTGGTATTTTATCTTATTTTGACTTTTTAAATGTCCAGTCGTCACATTTGTGCCCCCCCATCCCTGTATATGTGTAGACTGCATTTTGCTGTTGATTTCCCTCTAGTTATCAGATGTCAGGCAGATAAGTTGCACGCCTTACATGCTGGCAGCGTATCCATAAGTGAAACACTGACATTGGCATGATACCGTATGTGTTTCTTTTAGAGGAAAGTAAAAATAACACAGCACAACAATGTTTTTGCTACTGAGGGTAAAACATGTGTTCTTTACTAATTTGAACATGCTGATTCCAAATATGAACTCAGAATTTGCACAGCACGTCCAGATTTTGAGTTATACTTAGAAAAGGCCATACGCCTATTCAGGCATTGTTGAAGATATTCTTACACACATTCGTTGACCTCCCCGGACCTATGGGCTTATGCTAGAGTTGGGTTGTAGACATTTTCCAGATCAATGGAGACTGTTCATAGACTCTAGTAAAGCAAGCTTGAAAGCTGTTCTGTTGCACAATGGCAATGAAAAGCCATCTGTCCCCATTGCACATGCGGTTGGAATGAAAGAGACCTATGCTTCTATGCAGATCATTCTGAAATTGATTAAATATTCAGAACATCAATGGAACATTTGTGCTGACCTCAAAGTTGTTGCACTAGTCCTTGGTTTGCAGTTAGGTTACACTAAGCATATGTGCTTTCTGTGCCTATGGAACAGTCGAGATGACAACAACCATTATAAAATTAAACGGTGGCCCAATAGAGATGAACATAAGATTGGTAAGCACAATGTTCAACACGAATCACTTGTCGATCCACTTAAAGTTTATCTTCCACCTCTTCACATTAAACTAGGACTAATGAAAAATTTTGTAGTAGCAATGGATCGTCAAGGGAATGGATTTAAATATCTGAAGGAAAAGTTTAGTGCATTGAAAACTGAGGCCAAACTCAAAGCGGGAATCTTTATTGGTCCTGAAATCCACCAACTAATCCACGATGAAATCTTCAAGAAAGAACTCACCCCACTTGAACTAACTGCATGGGATGCATTTATATTAGTAGTTCAAAACTTCCTTGGAAACGAAAGAGCAGAAAACTATGCTGAACTAATAGACAATATGCTTCAAGCATACGAAATGCATGGTGCCCAAATGTCATTGAAAATGCATTTCCTACATTCACATCTTGACTTCTTTCCTCCAAATATGGGTAATGTCAGTGATGAACATGGTGAGAGATTCCACCAGGACATTTCTACTATGGAAAAAAGATACCCAGGTCGCTTTAACCCCAACATGATGGGCGATTACTGCTGGTTTTTGCAACGGGCCACTAGGATCACTCACAAGCGCAAAAGCAAGTGCCTGAATCACTTTTAAAAGTACTCTGCTGAGTTCAAGGCGATTTCTTAAGCTACTATAAGTGATTTTTAAGTTTTTTGGTTTATTTACCTATACTTCTTTTTCAATAAAAATGATAATACATGTTGTGAAACTGTGGGACATAACGATTCTGTATCTTTATTAATTGCTTATTTTAATTTTCACAAAAATTGGAATAACTTAATATCCTGACGTGCTACAAACAAACTAACTTCAGATTTGGATTCAGCGCATTCGATTTAGTATAGCGCACATGTTTTTTGCCAAGTAGCAGACAAAAAGTGTTTATTTGTTGTGCTGTGAATCAGAGTAATGATGACGATGATGAAACCCGCTATTAAAGGAGCAATAAAGAAAAAAAAAAAAAGTTACCATCAGTCACGTGTGCGTAAAAGTTTCTGGAGTTTCTCTGAACTGTAGAAATAAGAGATAAAGTAGTAATTTTTGGGGGTTGGAATATTTTGCTAGACGTTTTGTCAACCTCAAATAGCTGATAAGAGTAAACAACAAATGTAATTCACAATGGAAAAACATAAGTGCTGTAAAGATGTTTCCACGACCAAAAGCTCCACCGATCCCGAGAACAGGCTCCAATATGCCACGTTTGCGCCATACGCAATCCACCTCTACAATCATCGTCTATGAGACCAGAGAAGATAATTGAGTGATATACTGAGAAATCTTGGGCAGTCACATAGACAAAGAATAGAGCCGTAGTGGTAGCATTCAGACATCCAATTTTCTTGTACAATTGCTATCTGTGGTTTTCGCACTTAGATGTCACACTGGCTGTGAGAGGGCACCCAGCCAGTGCCACAACACAAAGGGAACAACAAGGATAAGTACAAAGAAAGGACCTAACAATAGGGAGAAGGAGATAAAGTCAACCCTAAAGGCCCAGTCACACACAACGACTTACCAGCGATCCCGAAAACGATGCGACCTGATAGGGATCGCAGGTAGGTCGCTGGTAGATCGCAGGTGAGATGTCACACAGTCAGATCTTACCAGCGATGCAGGAACGATACAGGTCACAGTAGCGACCTGTATAATGATCTCAGCAGTCACTGTGACCTTGTCACACAGTATCAAACACAGCGATGTGTCCTGCCCAGCAGGACATCGCCTTTGAAGAAAATGGCCTGGACCATTCAGCAACGACTAGAGATTTCACAGCAGGGGCCTGATCGCTGGTAGGTGTCACACATAACAAGATCGCTAACGGGATCGCTACTGCGTCACGGAAACCGTGACTCAGCTGCGATCTCGCTAGCGATCTCGTTATGTGTGACAGTACCTTAACACTCACTTGAGTCTGATCCCTGCACTCCTTAAATTCACTAGATTGATCTTTTCCCCATGGGCTGCCACGTGTCCAAAGCTTCGCTGGCCCTAAACTCAACCTGACTAGTGTGAAGACAATAGTCTCACTACTGCAATGAAACAACATGAAGAAGGTAAAACAATCAGGTGGATAAACACACAACAAATAGTACTCTTCAACTTCTTCAGCAGTAAACTTCTCAGCTGGAACAGAAACAAACACCTCAGTTTCTCCAGAGAAATGTTCTTTCAAAGAAGTCAGTACAAAAGAACTATAACCAGCATGGAGTGAAGCCAGGGGTGGGTAATATTGCGAAAGGGAGTGATGATACAATGCTTCCACTGTGATTAAGGCTATGGGTATTCTCAGCCAGAAGGGACAGGGTCCTTAACCACTTTAGCATCAAATGAAAGTGAATCCACACCAATACAAGATAACAGTCAAGTGGGCTCCACAAAGGACATGCGATCAATCTCAAGTATTGAGACCTCCGGAGATAACTGAGTGATATATTGAGAAATCTTGGGCCATCCCATAGACAATGAATGAATAAAGTGGTAATGCACATTCTTGGCCACCGTTCCATTCAAATTGAGTACTTCTCAATTACAGCAATCATTAAGCTATGGAGTTTGGCAGATGACTATTAAGACCCCCATACACACTAGACTTACATTGGCTGAACCAACCAATATTGACTTTTTTTACGGCCTCAGAAAACAATTTTTGGTATTATTAAGAGTGGGACATTTACACTAATAAAACCTATGCACTATATGCAAGTGCTGCCCAAAATTAGAAAGAGGTCCTGCAAAACACCCTGGAAGGCATGTAAAGGAAGGCCTCAGAAAATGTATTTTCCCATTATTAAGAGTGGGTCTCCTATACTAGTAAAGCCTTTGCATTATGTGGAAGGGCTGCCAAAAATTAGGAGGTAATGCACTACATTCTGGAAGACACGTAAAGGAGGCCTCAGCATACCATTTTTTCCCACTATGAAGGAGTGGGAAAGCCTATGCACTAAGGGCAAAGGCTGAAAAACATTTACCACTGGAGTATGTATATATATATATATATATATATATATATATATTAAAAAGTATTTTCGATGTAGGCTTTTAAAAATTATGAAGGAGGGCATCATTCACATCCTTGAAAAATTAAGAGCGATGGTCGCATGGTCACCCTGTTTATATGGTGAAGGAGAATACATAGTTACATAGTTACTTAGGTTGAAAAAAGACCTAGGTCCATCTAGTTCAACCTTACTCCACCAGTTCTACATTTGGTCACTAAATCATTTCTAACCAACAATGTTTTGTGTACTGAGGAAATCATCCAGCCCTTCTATAAAAGCTGTTATAGTATCTGCCATTACTACCTCTTGTGGTCGGCATTCCACAGTCTGACTGCTCTAACTGTAAAGAACCCTTTCCTATTTAGCTGTCGGAATCGCTTTTCTTCCACTCGCAGTGAGTGCGCCCTGGTCCTTAGGGCATCATTCACACCCTTGAAAAATTAAGAGCGATGGTCGCATGATCACCCTGTTTATATGGTGAAGGAGAAGGAGAACACGAAAAACAAGAAGTCATAAACTTTATATTCTTGTCTGGATGGAAAGGGGTGCATGGGCATACACCAGAAAAAAAGGAAAAGGCCTTGTTCATCTTGATTAGAGTCAGTCTGTCAGCATTTTCAGTTGACATGTGGATGCGCCTATCAGTTATTATGCACTAAAAACCCGTTTAGTCAAACGCTATCAGGGCAGGTAGGCAGGCCAGCACCTCTAAGGCGTAGAGGGACAGCTCATGTCACTTGTCCGGCTTGGATACCCAATAGTTGTACAACAGAGAGGACGCTGGTAAGGTCGGCTAGGTACTCTTTCACTATGTTGCAAATTTTTTTCCTCCTTCTCAGAGTACCGGCGCATCAGAACCTGGGTGCTGGGAGAGTCTCATTAAACTGCACCAGACCTTTGACAGTGTTCCCCTGCCTTTGTTGGACCTGGTGTGTGTCTCCCTCCTCTCTCCTCCTTGGTTGACCAAGGAAGCATAACCCCAAACGCCAGCATTGTGAGATAGGAGTTCATGTTTTTGATACTTCCATAGTGTGCTGTTTGCTTTTATGTGTATATATACATTATATATACAGTATATATTTATTGTATATGTATAGATATCAGTATCTCTCTCTCTATATATACTGTATATAATATATATGTGATGCCCTGGCCTGTCGGGTCATCTCGGGGGTACCGTGCAGTCTGCCCTTCTGCGTGGTGCCTGCTCCTCCTTGGTTACGGGTCCTGTTTCTTTGGTGTATATACAAATCCTGAGGCACACTCTGCACCACACCCACCAAACACCCATTGGGCAGCCTGAGGGGAATAGGGCCGCCCAGATGGAGGGATGGTAGAAGTAGGGCCAGAAGTGTCAGTTGTAGTCAGAGAGTGTTAGTGAGCAGTGACAGGTCACGCTGCGGAGCTGGGCTCCTGTACCCGTCCCAGGTGCCGGATGTTGGCCTGGCCTGGAAGGAGCTGGAACCCCGGTCGCAGGGGGTAGTGGCAAGGGGCACGGCACTGCCATGGAGGGCTGTTCAGCAGCCTTGTGCAACAACCGGGCAGGGGCCAGGGCACAATGGGGTACGCGGACCCTAGGCTGGGAAGTAGCTTTATGCAGCCCAGTAATTCACCCGACGAGGACTGAATCTTCATGAACCGCTCTCCACCCGCTCCAAAATCGGGGTACTAGCGCATCGAGAGGGATAGGACTTCCCAAAACCGTCCAGAAAATCCCAAGCGTGAACCCTGAGAGCAAGCTCACCCTGCTAGCCATGCAGGTGAGCGGGACCCAAGTAGTTTTAAATGAAAGGGATCCACCAAGTGTAAACACAGTGCCAAGGGACAAGGCTTCAGACCAACCAGCAATGCCAAAAGGGCACAGACCCAGCGTGTTCGAACTAAAGCTACAGGCCATTCAAGACTTTGGTTTACCCGGTGTCAGTGTCAGCATCTCTGGACTGTGTGAGTACGTTGTGCCCCTTTGCCTCCAACGGGTCCCCACTCTGCCATCACCGATCCCCGGGACACCTTCCCCTACCCATGGAGGGGTTAACATCACCAGCTGCTATTCCATCGCTCACGGATGCTCCCTCTCTCTCCCAAACGCAGCAGCGGTGGTATTCCGCTTTACCACGACCTGCGGGTGGCGTCACGAACACTATCCAATCCACCCATCATCCCCCCTTTTCTAAATACCTTTCTTCTACCCCCCTTTTCATTTCGAGCATCCGCGCGACCCCGCCTCGGGTCCGGAGACCCCTTGAGCCACTGCGGATCTGGATACGAGCAGCCCTTCGGCTGTCGCGGGGGCGGCACATATATACATATATATATATATATATACATATATATATGTATATATGTGTATACACATATACATATATATATATATATGTGTATAAATGAATACACATGGAACCATATATGGCCTGGCAGTGATGTCACAATATCAGTGTTCTATAGAGTGATTATGTCATACAGGTGATGATGTCACAATTGGAACACATGATAAAAAGCCCTGCGCGCGCCACAATTCTCTCTGAGGGTGTTAGAGTTAGTGGAGTTTGGATTTTGTTTTGCATTTCTGTTGAGCAAAATGTCTAAAAATATGCGCAAACGTCGCTTTATTATTGATCCTGATACAGAGAACAGCGGTAGCAATGACCAGGTGAGCGGTGACTCCGATATATTAACCATACTATGGGCCCTATTCGTCGTTTATCGGTTTTTAGGTCACTTTTCTATATTTTTTATCTTGTATTTAATTATATTTTTTGCTTCCAAACTCATCAACATGGTGATGAATTTGGAAGAATGGATCAGGCCCTATGTGTTCGGCAATAATAGTCTTGTAAGTTTCCTCTGTTGCACCCCAGCTCCAATCCTTATACCATATACAAAATTTGGTACATTTTAAAATTGACCCTTGCTAATGAGACATTTTGGTTAAACGTTTATAGAAATTGGAAGCAAAAATTATTTTATTTTTTAATTCTTTTTTTTTTATACAGTTACAGGTCAAGAAAAAATGCCGCACAGTTTCTGCGTCCGACACAGAGGACGACAACGGTGATGAGAATCTCCATCAGGTGAGCGCTCGCTTCTCTCCAGCGCGGTCGCTCTGTTACGCCGCATTATGTGATTATACCGCTATATCGTTGCTGCTTCTTTATTATACATTTTTGTGTCTTTGTGTTTCTTTTCTTCAGTCTCATCTACTTATTCCGAGGTCTCAGAGGAGCCTTGATGGAGGAGATGTCGGCTCTGTTCCTCAACAGCCATACATAGAGTCAGGTCTGTAACAAAGAATCTAGAAGGATCATAAAATCCTTCAAAGAAATTAGACTTTTTGTTGATTAGGAAAACTAAACGACAAAAAAATAAATGACGATTTTTGTTTTTTTTTCTCCAGAGCCCCATGCTCCCCAAGTCTGCTTTGTGCAGGAGGAGACAGCGAGGTAATGTATTCCTGTATATCCGTATTATCTGGGTTATGTTCATTTTATCCGGTCACTAGGTGGCGCTGTTATTGTCTACAGGTCGTGTGCGCTCTCAATATATGTATTTTTGATGTTTTTTTTCCCCAGGAAACAGAAGTGTCCCATCAATTACTGTATCCTGAGAGATCTGTCTTCTCCCACATCCAAATACGTCACCAGCTTCCATAAGAACAAGGAGGAGCTGAAGAGACGTCTGTACAAGTTTTTTAACCGGACCGTGTTTGAGAACCAGGTATACCACACAGCCCAGTGTAGGGGGTACGGGGGTGACGGGATAGGGCTAGGATCAGTGTGTCCTGTATATATTGTATATACCTCTATATTCAGTATATATAGCGCAATATGAGGGATAGTGAGTTAAAGAGCAAGATTAGTTTATCCAGTGTATATATAGTATATATTGTATATACCCCTATATTCTGTAGGTATAGGGTGATATAGGGGGATAGTGAACAGAGGGTTAGAGCTAGGGATAGTGTATCTAGTATATATTGTATATACCTCAATATTCTGTATGTATAGGGCGATATCGGGAATAATGGATGAAGGGTTAGAGCTAGGGTTAGTGTATCCAGTATGTATGGTATATAGCCCTATATTCTGTAGGTTTAGGGTTATAGGGGAATAGTGAATGGAGGGTTAGCACTACGGATAGTGTATCCAGTATATATTGTGTATACCTCTATATTCTGTATGTATAGGGTGATATAGGGGGATAGTGAACAGAGGGTTAGAGCTAGGGATAGTGTATCTAGTATATATTGTATATACCTCAATATTCTGTATGTATAGGGCGATATCGGGAATAATGGATGAAGGGTTAGAGCTAGGGATAGTGTATCTAGTATATATTGTGTATACCTCTATATTCTGTATGTATAGGGTGATATAGGGAATATTGGGTGAAGGGTTAGATCTAGGGTTAGTGTATCCATTATTTATGGTATATACCTCTATATTTTGTAGGTATAGGGTTATAGGGGAATAGTGAACGGAGGATTAGAGTGCAGGTTAGTGTATCTATTATGTATGGTATATAGCCCTATATTCTGTAGGTATAGGGTTATAGGGAAATAGTGAACGAAGAGTTAGAGCTAGGGATAGTGTATACATTATGTATGGTCTATAGCTCTATATTCTGTAGGTATAGGTTTATAGGGATATAGTGAAAAGAGGGTAAGTGTGCCCCGTGTATATACCGTAGTATATACTGCTCTATACTAAATTATCTCTTTCCTACCTCCGTAGCTTCCTGCAGATGTGGACATCAGCTGGAATAAAAGGCTGAGAGTAACAGCTGGCCGCACCGGCGGTTTCACGATGAAGAACGGGGAGCGCCACGCCTTCATTGAGATATCAGATAAAATCTGCGATTCTGCAGGTAGGACTCACATCGGGCACAATTTATAGATTATCTGTGGTGAAATCTTCCGTACGTCTTTACTGATTGTAATTATTTGCTGCTTTCTCCTCAGATCGACTTCGAGACACATTGATACATGAGATGTGTCATGTTGCCTGCTGGATCATTGATGGCAATGGAATATTTGCCCATCACCAGCTATGGGAGCAATATTGTGGGAAGGTGGCACAGATCCACCCGGATCTCCCGCGCATTACTGAATTTCACAATTGGGAGATCCACTACCCAGTGATGTATGAATGCTCTGGCTGCCAGAACAGGTAAGATCGCATAAACTATGGACATGGAGGGGGGGAAATATTCTTGTATGTTTCTGTAAATGTGTTCATGGCTTTAGGTTTCTACAATGAAAGGGGCTCTGTCATTGATTTTGATGTGTTTGGACCTTTTGGATCAGTCTTTAATACAAGCTTTGTCTCCCACCATAGATTTGGACGTTGGACAGATTCTCTCGATACTGAGAAGTTTGGCTGCTACTACTGTGACAGCGATATGGTCCTTGTAACGTAACCCAAACCTGAGAAGATCAATCAGCCAGAACATGGCAGTAGATGGATGAAGTCATCCAGAAGACCAGAACATGGCAATAGATGGATGAAGTCATCCAGAAGACCAGAACATGGCAGTAGATGGATGAAGTCATCCAGAAGACCAGAACATGGCAGTAGATGGATGAAGTCATCTAGAAGACCAGAACATGGCAATAGATGGATGAAGTCATCCAGAAGACCAGAACATGGCAGTAGATGGATAAAGTCATCCAGAAGACCAGAACATGGCAATAGATGGATGAAGTCATCCAGAAGACCGGTGGAAAGTCATATCTTAGTCTTCCACCATAATGGCGTCTTCTTGCCATCTCTTGGGCGGCACGGTGACTCAGTGGTAAGCACTGGTGTCTGCATGGAGTTTGTATATTCTCGCCGTGTCTGCGTGGGTTTCCTCCGGGTTCTCCCACACTCCAAAAATATACTGATAGATTGCAGATAGTACTTGTAACCCAAGCCTGAGAAGATCCATCACTGACCAACCAAGATGGCAGCACATGGATGAAGTCATCAAGAAGACAGGTGGAAAGTCACATCTTAGTCTTCCACCATAATGGCATCTTCTCGCAATCTCTTGGGCGGCACGGTGGCTCAGTGGTAAGCACTGATGTCTGTATGGAGTTTGTATGTTCTCCCCGTGTCTGCGTGGGTTTCTTCCGGGTACTCCGGCTTCCTCCCACACTCCAAAATATACTGATAGGTTACAGATAGTTCTTGTAACCCAAGCCTGAGAAGATCCATCACTGACCATCCAAGATGGCAGCACATGGATGAAGTCATCCAGAAGACAGGTGGAAAGTCACATCTCAGTCTTTCACCATAATGGCATCTTCTTGCCATCTCTTGGGCGGCACGGTGGCTCAGTGGTTAGCACTGGTGTCTGCATGGAGTTTGTATGTTCTCCCCGTGTCTGCGTGGGTTTCCTCCGGGTACTCCGGTTTCCTCCCACATTAAAAAAATATACTGATAGGAAATTTGGCAACTTCTAATATGAATGATGGTCATCCCTTTACAGCGCCGCAGAACATGTTGGTGTTATAATATCAAGCGGGAATAAATGAATCATCAATAAAATGTCAAACTCATTTATTGTTTCTTGGTGTCAGTCATTCAGTGTACACATCTTTTTACAGAAAAAATGGGACCCATAGAAACATGAGCTAAACTAGAAGAGTCAAAGAGGTTCTGCAGCAGTTGACGTGTGTATTATAACATATTGCTCAGAGTCCAAACTGCTGCTACATCTGAAAATAGAAAATCAGAACTTCAGTGAAAACCTGAAGACACTTCTTTAGTATCAAACTGCCCCAGCCATAGGCTTTCTAGCCCAAAACCTGGGACAAGATGGAGTCTGTCCTCTCCCTCAGCACTAGCTCCTCCCCCCAAGGCCTAATCCCAACTGCGAACTGTCAGAAGCCCTGCAGTCTGTTGCCAGGCAACCTATCTTATACCATACCCTCATACACATATTTTACCTTATGTATTATACTATATCACTATACATTACTATGCAGGAACATATTACACTTTACATCACATCATATTACACATTATATCAACATTTTTTACCTCAGGGATTTTACCTGACTCTGGGCGCCATTATTTAAAGAACTTACTGCCGACATCTTCAGAATGGCCCGTGCCTCTCTGCACGCCCACCCGCTACACAGAACCTCACTGCCTGTCCACCGCACAGAGCCTCGCTGTCCGCCCGCCACACAGAGCCTCACTGCCCGCCCGCCACACAGAACCTCACTGCCCGCCCGCCACACAGAACCTCACTGCCTGCCCACCGCACAGAGCCTCGCTGTCCGCCCGCCACACAGAGCCTCACTGCCCGCCCACCACACAGAGCCTCACTGCCCGCCCGCCACACAGAACCTCACTGCCTGCCCACCGCACAGAGCCTCGCTGTCCGCCCGCCACACAGAGCCTCACTGCCCGCCCGCCACACAGAACCTCACTGCCCGCCCATCACACAGAGCCTCGCGGCCCACACACCACACAGAGCCTCGCTGCACGCTAGCTGCACCGAGCCTCACTGCCCACCCACCACACAGAGCCTCGCTGCTTTCCCACCGCACAGCGCCTCCCTGCCCGCCCACCACACAGAGCCTCACTGCTCGCCTGCCGCACCAAGCCTCAATGCCCGCCCACCACACAGAGCCTCGGTGCTCGCCTGTCACACAGCGCCTCGCTGCCCGCCCACCACACACAGCCTCACTGCCCGCCCGCCACACAGAACCTCACTGCCTGCCCACCGCACAGAGCCTCGCTGTCCGCCCGCCACACAGAGCCTCACTGCCCGCCCACCACACAGAGCCTCGCGGTCCACACACCACACAGAGCCTCGCTGCCCGCCAGCTGCACCGAGCCTCACTGCCCACCCACCACACAGAGCCTCGCTGCTTTCCCACCGCACAGCGCCTCCCTGCCCGCCCACCACACAGAGCCTCGTTGCTCGCCTGCTGCACCAAGCCTCGCTGCCCGCCCACCACACAGAGCCTCACTGCTTGCTTGCCGCACAGAGCCTCACTGCCCACCAACCGTACAGAGCTTTGCTGCCCACTAGCCGCACAGAACAGCACCGCAGAGAGCAGCACAGCACACAGCATTGTCCTGCCTCCTGTGACCCCTGTCCACCACCCCCTGTTAAGCTACATTCGGATTTTAAGACGCACCCCTCATTTTCTTCCCAAATTTTTGGAGGAAAAGTGTGTCTTATAATCTCAAAAATACGGTACATAGAACATGTCTACATAAGCCGCCTTCATCAATTCCCCAAAACTTATTCTCCCGGAATAAATTCAGATTATAGAGCCGAAAATAAGTTCAGCATCGAAAACTCCCAAATTATTACAGAATCAGATTAGATCCCAGAATTAATAAAGACCCCAGACCAGACCACCAAAGGTTAAAACTGCAGGAATAGCCAAAGGATTCATAATAACTTGCTGATCAGCGGAGATCTCAGGGGACTTGGCTATCTCGGGCTGTCCCATAGACAATGAAAAGAGTGGAGGGGCACATCTACTGCCACCAATCTACTGACCTACTAATTGGACTCTTGTCAATCAGTAAATTATCCTCTTTTCTTTGATTGGTCACTGTCATGGAAAAATTATATATCCATGAGATATCTCTCTGAAGGGACAAACATACATTTACCCTTATGCATTGAAGACATGGGATCAGTTGTAACTGATGAGTAGAGATGAGCGAACTTTGTATGAAAAAGTTTGCAAATCTCAAATTTGGCACAAGCCTTGCCCATTCGGATTCCCAAACACTTTTCTCAAAATTGGCAAAATTTGGACTTTGTTGGGCAACTCTTCACATTTGCACTAATGCTTTTCTTCTACCTTATTATGACTTTGGCTAGAATAGTGGTGCTGTATGATGAGTTGGGGGAAGGTGTTTGATGAGAAGATTATTTACCAAGCCTCGCGCGCGTGACTATCACACTGCTTCTGGGTCTGCTCATTGCATCTCATGCATATGCACTGCTTCCTCCACCCACCGTCGGTGAAAGCGTCTGTAATTGGTTGCAGTCATACTGCGTGGCTATCACACTGCTTCTGGGTCTGCTCATTACATCTCATGCATATTCATTACTTTCCCCGCCCACCTCCTGTGAGAGTGTCTGTGATTGGTTGCAGTCAGACAGCCAGCGTGCCGGTGTCTCTGAATGGATGCTCTCACAGAGGCTGTCTGGGTCCCCTATTGGAATGTAAAAATAAATAAATTAAAAAAAGAAGGGCCAAATTTCTGCACCAAATCTGCATCTCCTGGAAAAAACCTCGTTGCGATTTGATGCAGGTTTTATTTTGCCAGGAGATGCAGTATTGGGGCAGGAATTTGGTGAATAAATGCCAGCCCCAAATCTGCATCTCGTCAAAAAACCCGCTGTTTTCTGCCACAAGATGCAGGTCTCATTGAACTCAATGAGTTCACCTGAGGTGAGGTTACTGAGTTCAATGAGTTCACCTGAGGTGAGTTTACCTGAGGTCACAGGTGGGGTACCATGGGAAACCCCCAGCTGTTACCGCAAGTAACCTCAGTAACATTACCACTAGTTGGATGGTTATGTTCTTTAATGTACTTGCACACTGCGACTTCATTAATGTAGCAGAGCCTGGATTTTCAATGGACCTCGTGTGGATTAAGTCGGACCTGGGTGTTTTAGGGGTTAATAAATTAAAGAAAGATTTTTTTTTAATAAAGGATTTTCTGTGTTTTGTGTTTATTTCTTTCCCCTTAATGGGGGGGTTTCTTAGACTCCTATCTATTACTAATCCAGGGTTTAGTGGCAACTGGGATTTTTGACAAATCAATGCTTCATTAACTCTTCATATTATCCCAATTGCCACCACACTAAGGCAATCAGGATGAGGCAGGTAAAGTGTCGGAATTGTTGCATCTAAGGCGGGCTTTGCACACCACGACATCGCAGCTGTGATGTCGGTGGAGTCAAATCGAAAGTGATGCACATCCGGCGTCGCAGTCGATATCGTAGTGTGTAAATCCTTTTTGATACAATTAACGAGCACAAAAACGTCCAAATCGTATGATCGGTGTAGAGTCGGTCATTTCCATAATTTGGGAAGGACCGATGTTACGATGTTGTTCTCGTTCCAGCGGCAGCACACATCGCTGTGTGTGAAGCCGCAGGAGTAAGGAGCATCACCTTACCTGCGTCCTGCGGCTCATGCCGGCTATGCGGAAGGATGGAGGTGGGCGGGATGTTTACGTCCTGCTCATCTCCGCCCCTCCGCTTCTATTGACTGCCTGCCGTGTGACGTCGCTATGACGCCGCACGACCCACCCCCTTAATAAGAGGTGGTTCGCCGGCCAGAGCGACGTCGCAGGGCAGGTGAGTGCATGTGAAGCTGCCGTATCGATAATGTTCGCTACGGCAGTTATCACCATGATATCGCAGCTGCGACAGGGGCAGGGACTATCGCGCTCGGCATCACAGCATCGGCTTGCGATGTCGTAGTATGCAAAGCACCCCTAATTGATGTGACAATCTGGGGCAGCTGCAGGCTGCTATTTTTTGGCTGGGGGTCCATAACCATGGGCCTCCCCAGCCTGAGTATACCAGCCCCCAGCTGTCTGCTTTATTTTGGTTGAGTATCAAAATTGTGGGGAACTGCATGTTGTTTTTTTTTAATTTTTTATTTAGATAATAAAAAAAGCCGCATGGGGTCTCTTATATTTTGATACACAAACAAGATAATGTGCATGGCTGGGGGCTGCAGCCTGTAGCTGTATGCTTCATCTGCGCTGGGTATCAATATATGGAGGACCCTATGTCATTTTTATTTATTGATCTATAAGTGGTGTCACAGAGAGTGGGGGCAGAATCTGTCACTCTAACTGCCCTCCATGTGTAGTGCGGGGTCTGTCACTCTAACTGCCCTCCAAGTGTAGTGTGGGATCTGTCACTTTCTACCTGTCCTCCATGTGTAATGTGGGGTCTGTCACTTTCTACCTGTCCTCCATGTATAATGTGGGATCTATCACTCTCTACCTGTCCTCCATGTGTAGTGCGGGAGCTGTCACTCTCTACCTGTCCTCCATGTGTAGTGCGGGATCTGTCACTCTCTACCTTCCCTCCATGTGTAGTGTGGGATCTGTCACTCTCTACCTGTCCTCCATGTGTAGTGTGGGACCTGTCACTACCTGTCCTCCATGTGTATTGTGGGGTCTGTCACTCTCTACCTGCCCTCCATGTGTAGTGTGGGATCTGTCACTCTCTACCTGCCCCCCATGTGTAGTGCGGGGTCTGTCACTCTCTACCTGCCTTCCATGTGTAGTGTGGGATCTGTCACTCTCTACCTGCCCTCCATGTGTAGTGCAAGGTCTGTCACTCTCTCCCTGCCCTCCATGTGTAGTGTGAGATCTGTCACTCTCTACCTCTCCTCCATGTGTAGTGCGGGGTCTGTCACTCTCTACCTGTCCTCCATGTGTAGTTCGGGATCTGTCACTCTCTACCTGTCCTCCATGTGTGGTGCGGGGTCTGTCACTCTCTCCCTGCCCTCCATGTGTAGTGTGGGATCTGTCACTCTCTCCCTGTCCTCCATGTGTAGTGTGGGATCCGTCACTCTCTACCTGCCCTCCATGTGTAGTGTGGGATCTGTCACTCTCTAACTGCCCTCCATGTGTAGTGCGGGGTCTGTCACTCTCTACCTGTCCCCCATGTGTAGTGTGGGGTCTGTCACTCTCTACCTGTCCTCCATGTGTAGTGTGGGGTCTGCCACTTTCTACCTGTCCTCCATGTGTAGTGTGGGATCTGTCCCTCTCTACCTGTCCTCCATGTGTAGTGTGGGATCTGTCACTCTCTACCTGCCCTCCATGTGTAGTGTGGGATCTGTCACTCTCTACCTGCCCTCCATGTGTAGTATGGGATTTGTCACTATCTACCTGCCCTCCATGTGTAGTGTGGGATCTGTCACTCTCTACCTGCCCTCCATGTGTAGTGTGGGATCTGTCACTCTCTCCCTGCCCTCCATGTGTAGTGTGGGATCTGTCACTCTCTCCCTGCCCTCCATGTGTAGTGTGGGTTTATGAGGGATCGATCCTGTCAAACTAATTTGATCAGCTTCTATGAAGAGGTAAGTTCAAGCCTGGACCAGGGAAATGCAGTGGATGTTGTGTATATGGACTTTTCAAAAGCTTTTGATACGGTGCCACACAAAAGGTTGGTACATAAAATGAGAATAATGGGGATAGGGGAAAATATGTGTAACTGGGTTAAAAACTGGCTCAGTGATAGGAAACAAAGGGTGGTTATTAATGGTACGTACTCGGACTGGGTCTCAGTTCATAGTGGGGTACCACAGGGGTCAGTATTGGGCCCGCTTCTTTTCAACATATTTATAAATGACCTTGTTGGGGGCATGTGGAGTAGAATTTCAATATTTGCAGATGATACTAAACTCTGCAGGGTAATCAATACAGAGGAGGATAATTTTATATTACAGGGAGATTTATGTAAATTGGAGGATTGGGCTGAGAAGTGGCAATTGAAGTTCAATGTAGATAAATGTAAGGTCATGCACTTGGGTAGAGGAAATAACATTTATGATTATGTACTTAATTGTAGAACACTGGGTAAAACAGGCACAGAAAAAGACTTGGGTGTATGGGTGGATGGTAAACTGCACTTTAGTGGACAGTGTCAGGCAGCTGCTGCCAGGGCTAATAAAATAATGGGATGTATTAAAAGAGGTATAAGTGTTCATGAAA
This sequence comes from Anomaloglossus baeobatrachus, assembly GCF_048569485.1. NCBI lineage: Eukaryota > Metazoa > Chordata > Amphibia > Anura > Aromobatidae > Anomaloglossus > Anomaloglossus baeobatrachus. The sequence continues at coordinate 25,185,236 of NC_134360.1, forward strand.
AAAATATAGTTCTACCTCTGTACAAGTCACTAGTGCGACCGCACTTATATACTGTGTACAATTCTGCTCACCGATATATAAGAAGGACATAGCTGAACTGGAGAGGGTGCAGAGAAGAGCGACCAAGATTATTAGAGGAATGGGTGGGCTGCAATACCAAGACAGGAAAAACGAAGGCTTAGGGGGGATCTAATCACAATGTATAAATATATGAGGGGACAGTACAGAGACCTTTCCAAAGATCTTTTTACACCTAGGCCTGCGACTGGAACACGGGGGCATCCGCTACGTCTTGAGGAAAGAAGGTTTAATCATAATCACAGATGAGGATTCTTTACTGTACGAGCAGTGAGACTATGGAGCTCTCTGCCGCATGATGTTGTAATGGGTGATTCACTACTAACATTTAAGCAGAGCCTGGACGCCTTTCTTGAAAAATTTAATATTACCAGTTATGTATATTAGATTTTATGACAGGGTATTGATCCAGGGAACTAGTCTGATTGCCGGATGTGGACGAAGGAAGGAAATTTTTTCCCCATTGGAACTTGTTTGCCACATTGGGGTTTTTTTGCCTTCCTCTGAATCAACATGTTAGGCTACGGGTTGAACTAGATGGACTTAGAGTCTCCCTTCAACCTTAAAAACTATGATACTATGATACTATGATTATGTCATACAGGTGATGATGTCACCATTGGAACACATGATAAAAAGCCCTGCGCGCGCCACAATTCTCTCTGAGGGTGTTAGAGTTAGTGGAGATTGGATTTTGTTTTGCATTTCTGTTGAGCAAAATGTCTAAAAATATGCGCAAACGTCGCTTTATTATTGATCCTGATACAGAGAACAGCGGTAGCAATGACCAGGTGAGCGGTGACTCCGATATATTAACTATACTATGGGCCCTATTCGTCATTTATCGGTTTTTAGGTCACTTTTCTATATTTTTTATCTTGTATTTAATTATATTTTTTGCTTCCAAACTCATCAACATGGTGATGAATTTGGAAGAATGGATCAGGCCCTATGTGTTCGGCAATAATAGTCTTGTAAGTTTCCTCTGTTGCACCCCAGCTCCAATCCTTATACCATATACAAAATTTGGTACATTTTAAAATTGACCCTTGCTAATGAGACATTTTGGTTAAAAGTTTATAGAAATTGGAAGCAAAAATTATTTTATTTTTTAATTCTTTTTTTTTTATACAGTTACAGGTCAAGAAAAAATGCCGCACAGTTTCTGCGTCCGACACAGAGGACGACAACGGTGATGAGAATCTCCATCAGGTGAGCGCTCGCTTCTCTCCAGCGCGGTCGCTCTGTTACGCCGCATTATGTGATTATACCGCTATATCGTTGCTGCTTCTTTATTATACATTTTTGTGTCTTTGTGTTTCTTTTCTTCAGTCTCATCTACTTATTCCGAGGTCTCAGAGGAGCCTTGATGGAGGAGATGTCGGCTCTGTTCCTCAACAGCCATACATAGAGTCAGGTCTGTAACAAAGAATCTAGAAGGATCATAAAATCCTTCAAAGAAATTAGACTTTTTGTTGACTAGGAAAACTAAACGACAAAAAAATAAATGACGATTTTTGTTTTTTTTTCTCCAGAGCCCCATGCTCCCCAAGTCTGCTTTGTGCAGGAGGAGACAGCGAGGTAATGTATTCCTGTATATCCGTATTATCTGGGTTATGTTCATTTTATCCGGTCACTAGGTGGCGCTGTTATTGTCTACAGGTCGTGTGCGCTCTCAATATATGTATTTTTGATGTTTTTTTTCCCCAGGAAACAGAAGTGTCCCATCAATTACTGTATCCTGAGAGATCTGTCTTCTCCCACATCCAAATACGTCACCAGCTTCCATAAGAACAAGGAGGAGCTGAAGAGACGTCTGTACAAGTTTTTTAACCGGACCGTGTTTGAGAACCAGGTATACCACACAGCCCAGTGTAGGGGGTACGGGGGTGACGGGATAGGGCTAGGATCAGTGTGTCCTGTATATATTGTATATACCTCTATATTCAGTATATATAGCGCAATATGAGGGATAGTGAGTTAAAGAGCAAGATTAGTTTATCCAGTGTATATATAGTATATATTGTATATACCCCTATATTCTGTAGGTATAGGGTGATTTAGGGGGATAGTGAACAGAGGGTTAGAGCTAGGGATAGTGTATCTAGTATATATTGTATATACCTCAATATTCTGTATGTATAGGGCGATATCGGGAATAATGGATGAAGGGTTAGAGCTAGGGTTAGTGTATCCAGTATGTATGGTATATAGCCCTATATTCTGTAGGTTTAGGGTTATAGGGGAATAGTGAATGGAGGGTTAGCACTACGGATAGTGTATCCAGTATATATTGTGTATACCTCTATATTCTGTATGTATAGGGTGATATAGGGGGATAGTGAACAGAGGGTTAGAGCTAGGGATAGTGTATCTAGTATATATTGTATATACCTCAATATTCTGTATGTATAGGGCGATATCGGGAATAATGGATGAAGGGTTAGAGCTAGGGATAGTGTATCTAGTATATATTGTGTATACCTCTATATTCTGTATGTATAGGGTGATATAGGGAATATTGGGTGAAGGGTTAGATCTAGGGTTAGTGTATCCATTATTTATGGTATATACCTCTATATTTTGTACGTATAGGGTTATAGGGGAATAGTGAACGGAGGATTAGAGCGCGGGTTAGTGTATCTATTATGTATGGTATATAGCCCTATATTCTGTAGGTATAGGGTTATAGGGAAATAGTGAACGAAGAGTTAGAGCTAGGGATAGTGTATACATTATGTATGGTCTATAGCTCTATATTCTGTAGGTATAGGGTTATAGGGATATAGTGAAAAGAGGGTAAGTGTGCCCCGTGTATATACCGTAGTATATACTGCTCTATACTAAATTATCTCTTTCCTACCTCCGTAGCTTCCTGCAGATGTGGACATCAGCTGGAATAAAAGGCTGAGAGTAACAGCTGGCCGCACCGGCGGTTTCACGATGAAGAACGGGGAGCGCCACGCCTTCATTGAGATATCAGATAAAATCTGCGATTCTGCAGGTAGGACTCACATCGGGCACAATTTATAGAATATCTGTGGTGAAATCTTCCGTACGTCTTTACTGATTGTAATTATTTGCTGCTTTCTCCTCAGATCGACTTCGAGACACATTGATACATGAGATGTGTCATGTTGCCTGCTGGATCATTGATGGCAATGGAATATTTGCCCATCACCAGCTATGGGAGCAATATTGTGGGAAGGTGGCACAGATCCACCCGGATCTCCCGCGCATTACTGAATTTCACAATTGGGAGATCCACTACCCAGTGATGTATGAATGCTCTGGCTGCCAGAACAGGTAAGATCGCATAAACTATGGACATGGAGGGGGGGAAATATTCTTGTATGTTTCTGTAAATGTGTTCATGGCTTTAGGTTTCTACAATGAAAGGGGCTCTGTCATTGATTTTGATGTGTTTGGACCTTTTGGATCAGTCTTTAATACAAGCTTTGTCTCCCACCATAGATTTGGACGTTGGACAGATTCTCTCGATACTGAGAAGTTTGGCTGCTACTACTGTGACAGCGATATGGTCCTTGTAACGTAACCCAAACCTGAGAAGATCAATCAGCCAGAACATGGCAGTAGATGGATGAAGTCATCCAGAAGACCAGAACATGGCAATAGATGGATGAAGTCATCCAGAAGACCAGAACATGGCAGTAGATGGATGAAGTCATCCAGAAGACCAGAACAAGGCAGTAGATGGATGAAGTCATCTAGAAGACCAGAACATGGCAATAGATGGATGAAGTCATCCAGAAGACCAGAACATGGCAGTAGATGGATAAAGTCATCCAGAAGACCAGAACATGGCAATAGATGGATGAAGTCATCCAGAAGACCGGTGGAAAGTCATATCTTAGTCTTCCACCATAATGGCGTCTTCTTGCCATCTCTTGGGCGGCACGGTGACTCAGTGGTAAGCACTGGTGTCTGCATGGAGTTTGTATATTCTCGCCGTGTCTGCGTGGGTTTCCTCCGGGTTCTCCCACACTCCAAAAATATACTGATAGATTGCAGATAGTACTTGTAACCCAAGCCTGAGAAGATCCATCACTGACCAACCAAGATGGCAGCACATGGATGAAGTCATCAAGAAGACAGGTGGAAAGTCACATCTTAGTCTTCCACCATAATGGCATCTTCTCGCAATCTCTTGGGCGGCACGGTGGCTCAGTGGTAAGCACTGATGTCTGTATGGAGTTTGTATGTTCTCCCCGTGTCTGCGTGGGTTTCTTCCGGGTACTCCGGCTTCCTCCCACACTCCAAAATATACTGATAGGTTACAGATAGTTCTTGTAACCCAAGCCTGAGAAGATCCATCACTGACCATCCAAGATGGCAGCACATGGATGAAGTCATCCAGAAGACAGGTGGAAAGTCACATCTTAGTCTTCCACCATAATGGCATCTTCTTGCCATCTCTTGGGCGGCACGGTGGCTCAGTGGTTAGCACTGGTGTCTGCATGGAGTTTGTATGTTCTCCCCGTGTCTGCGTGGGTTTCCTCCGGGTACTCCGGTTTCCTCCCACATTAAAAAAATATACTGATAGGAAATTTGGCAACTTCTAATATGAATGATGGTCATCCCTTTACAGCGCCGCAGAACATGTTGGTGTTATAATATCAAGCGGGAATAAATGAATCATCAATAAAATGTCAAACTCATTTATTGTTTCTTGGTGTCAGTCATTCAGTATACACATCTTTTTACAGAAAAAAATGGGACCCCTAGAAACATGAGCTAAACTAGAAGAGTCAAAGAGGTTCTGCAGCAGTTGACGTGTGTATTATAACATATTGCTCAGAGTCCAAACTGCTGCTACATCTGAAAATAGAAAATCAGAACTTCAGTGAAAACCTGAAGACACTTCTTTAGTATCAAACTGCCCCAGCCATAGGATTTCTGGTCCAAAACCTGGGACAAGATGGAGTCTGTCCTCTCCCTCAGCACTAGCTCCTCCCCCCAAGGCCTAATCCCAACTGCGAACTGTCAGAAGCCCTGCAGTCTGTTGCCAGGCAACCTATCTTATACCATACCCTCATACACATATTTTACCTTATGTATTATACTATATCACTATACATTACTATGCAGGAACATATTACACTTTACATCACATCATATTACACATTATATCAACATTTTTTACCTCAGGGATTTTACCTGACTCTGGGCGCCATTATTTAAAGAACTTACCGCCGACATCTTCAGAATGGCCCGTGCCTCTCTGCACGCCCACCCGCTACACAGAACCTCACTGCCTGTCCACCGCACAGAGCCTCGCTGTCCGCCCGCCACACAGAGTCTCACTGCCCGCCCGCCACACAGAACCTCACTGCCTGCCCACCGCACAGAACCTCACTGCCTGCCCACCGCACAGAGCCTCGCTGTCCGCCTGCCACACAGAGCCTCACTGCCCGCCCGCCACACAGAACCTCACTGCCTGCCACCGCACAGAGCCTCGCTGTCCGCCCGCCACACAGAGCCTCACTGCCCGCCCGCTACACAGAACCTCACTGCCTGCCCACCGCACAGAGCCTCGCTGTCCGCCCGCCACACAGAGCCTCACTGCCCGCCCGCCACACAGAACCTCACTGCCCGCCCGCCACACAGAACCTCACTGCCTGCCCACCGCACAGAGCCTCGCTGTCCGCCCGCCACACAGAGCCTCACTGCCCGCCCGCCACACAGAGCCTCACTGCCCCCCCGCCACACAGAAACTCACTGCCTGCCCACCGCACAGAGCCTCACTGTCCGCCCGCCACACAGAACCTCACTGCCTGCCCACCGCACAGAGCCTCACTGCTTGCCCGCCGCACAGAGCCTCACTGCCCACCAACCGTACAGAACAGCACCGCAGAGAGCAGCACAGCACACAGCATTGTCCTGCCTCCTGTGACCCCTGTCCACCACCCCCTGTTAAGCTACATTCGGATTTTAAGACGCACCCCTCATTTTCTTCCAACATTTTTGGAGGAAAACTGTGTCTTATACTCTCAAAAATACGGTACATAGAACATGTCTACATAAGCCGCCTTCATCAATTCCTCAAAACTTATTCTCCCAGAATAAATTCAGATTATAGAGCCGAAAATAAGTTCAGCATCGAAAACTCCCAAATTATTACAGAATCAGATTAGATCCCAGAATTAATAAAGACCCCAGACCAAACCACCAAAGGTTAAAACTGCAGGAATAGCCAAAGGATTCATAATAACTTGCTGATCAGCGGAGATCTCAGGGGACTTGGCTATTTCGAGCTGCTGTCCCATAGACAATGAAAAGAGTGGAGGGGCACATCTACTGCCACCAATCTACTGACCTACTAATTGGACTCTTGTCAATCAGTAAATTATCCTCTTTTCTTTGATTGGTCACTGTCATGGAAAAATTATATATCCATGAGATATCTCTCTGAAGGGACAAACATACATTTACCCTTATGCATTGAAGACATGGGATCAGTTGTAACTGATGAGTAGAGATGAGCGAACTTTGTATGAAAAAGTTTGCAAATCTCAAATTTGGCACAAGCCTTGCCCATTCGGATTCCCAAACAATTTTCTCAAAATTGGCAAAATTTGGACTTTGTTGGGCAACTCTTCACATTTGCACTAATGCTTTTCTTCTACCTTATTATGACTTTGGCTAGAATAGTGGTGCTGTATGATGAGTTGGGGGAAGGTGTTCGATGAGAAGATTATTTACCAAGCCTCGCGCGCGTGACTATCACACTGCTTCTGGGTCTGCTCATTGCATCTCATGCATATGCACTGCTTCCTCCACCCACCGTCGGTGAAAGCGTCTGTAATTGGTTGCAGTCATACTGCGTGGCTATCACACTGCTTCTGGGTCTGCTCATTACATCTCATGCATATTCACTGCTTTCCCCGCCCACCTCCTATGAGAGTGTCTGTGATTGGTTGCAGTCAGACAGCCAGCGTGCCGGTGTCTCTGAATGGATGCTCTCACAGAGGCTGTCTGGGTCCCCTATTGGAATGTAAAAATAAATAAATTAAAAAAAGAAGGGCCAAATTTCTGCACCAAATCTGCATCTCCTGGAAAAAACCTCGTTGCTTTTTGATGCAGGTTTTATTTTGCCAGGAGATGCAGTATTGGGGCAGGAATTTGGTGAATAAATGCCAGCCCCAAATCTGCATCTCTTGTCAAAAAAACCCGCTGTTTTCTGCCACAAGATGCAGGTCTCATTGAACTCAATGAGTTCACCTGAGGTGAGGTTACTGAGTTCAATGAGTTCACCTGAGGTGAGTTTACCTGAGGTCACAGGTGGGGTACCATGGGAAACCCCCAGCTGTTACCGCAAGTAACCTCAGTAACATTACCACTAGTTGGATGGTTATGTTCTTTAATGTACTTGCACACTGCGACTTCATTATGTAACAGAGCCTGGATTTTCAATGGACCTCGTGTGGATTAAGTCGGACCTGGGTGTTTTAGGGGTTAATAAATTAAAGAAAGATTTTTTTTTAATAAAGGATTTTCTGTGTTTTGTGTTTATTTCTTTCCCCTTAATGGGGGGGTTTCTTAGACTCCTATCTATTACTAATCCAGGGTTTAGTGGCAACTGGGATTTTTGACAAATCAATGCTTCATTAACTCTTCATATTATCCCAATTGCCACCACACTAAGGCAATCAGGATGAGGCAGGTAAAGTGTCGGAATTGTTGCATCTAAGGCGGGCTTTGCACACTACGACATCGCAGCTGTGATGTCGGTGGAGTCAAATCGAAAGTGATGCACATCCGGCGTCGCAGTCGATATCGTAGTGTGTAAATCCTTTTTGATACAATTAACGAGCACAAAAACGTCAAAATCGTATGATCGGTGTAGAGTCGGTCATTTCCATAATTTGGGAAGGACCGATGTTACGATGTTGTTCTCGTTCCAGCGGCAGCACACATCGCTGTGTGTGAAGCCGCAGGAGTAAGGAGCATCACCTTACCTGCGTCCTGCGGCTCATGCCGGCTATGCGGAAGGATGGAGGTGGGCGGGATGTTTACGTCCTGCTCATCTCCGCCCCTCCGCTTCTATTGACTGCCTGCCGTGTGACGTCGCTATGACGCCGCACGACCCACCCCCTTAATAGGAGGCGGTTCGCCGGCCAGAGCGACGTCGCAGGGCAGGTGAGTGCATGTGAAGCTGCCGTATCGATAATGTTCGCTACGGCAGTTATCACCATGATATCGCAGCTGCGACAGGGGCAGGGACTATCGCGCTCGGCATCACAGCATCGGCTTGCGATGTCGTAGTATGCAAAGCACCCCTAATTGATGTGACAATCTGGGGCAGCTGCAGGCTGCTATTTTTTGGCTGGGGGTCCATAACCATGGGCCTCCCCAGCCTGAGTATACCAGCCCCCAGCTGTCTGCTTTATTTTGGTTGAGTATCAAAATTGTGGGGAACTGCATGTTGGTTTTTTTTTAATTTTTTATTTAGATAATAAAAAAAGCCGCATGGGGTCTCTTATATTTTGATACACAAACAAGATAATGTGCATGGCTGGGGGCTGCAGCCTGTAGCTGTATGCTTCATCTGCGCTGGGTATCAATATATGGAGGACCCTATGTCATTTTTATTTATTGATCTATAAGTGGTGTCACAGAGAGTGGGGGCAGAATCTGTCACTCTAACTGCCCTCCATGTGTAGTGCGGGGTCTGTCACTCTAACTGCCCTCCATGTGTAGTGTGGGATCTGTCACTTTCTACCTGTCCTCCATGTGTAATGTGGGGTCTGTCACTTTCTACCTGTCCTCCATGTATAATGTGGGATCTATCACTCTCTACCTGTCCTCCATGTGTAGTGCGGGATCTGTCACTCTCTACCTGTCCTCCATGTGTAGTGCGGGATCTGTCACTCTCTACCTTCCCTCCATGTGTAGTGCGGGATCTGTCACTCTCTACCTGTCCTCCATGTGTAGTGTGGGACCTGTCACTACCTGTCCTCCATGTGTAGTGTGGGGTCTGTCACTCTCTACCTGCCCTCCATGTGTAGTGTGGGATCTGTCACTCTCTACCTGCCCCCCATGTGTAGTGCGGGGTCTGTCACTCTCTACCTGTCCTCCATGTGTAGTGTGGGATCTGTCACTCTCTACCTGCCCTCCATGTGTAGTGCAAGATCTGTCACTCTCTCCCTGCCCTCCATGTGTAGTGCGGGGTCTGTCACTATCTACCTGCCTTCCATGTGTAGTGTGGGATCTGTCACTCTCTACCTGCCCTCCATGTGTAGTGCAAGGTCTGTCACTCTCTCCCTGCCCTCCATGTGAAGAGTGAGATCTGTCACTCTCTACCTCTCCTCCATGTGTAGTGCGGGGTCTGTCACTCTCTACCTGTCCTCCATGTGTAGTTCGGGATCTGTCACTCTCTACCTGTCCTCCATGTGTGGTGCGGGGTCTGTCACTCTCTCCCTGCCCTCCATGTGTAGTGTGGGATCTGTCACTCTCTCCCTGTCCTCCATGTGTAGTGTGGGATCCGTCACTCTCTACCTGCCCTCCATGTGTAGTGTGGGATCTGTCACTCTCTAACTGCCCTCCATGTATAGTGCGGGGTCTGTCACTCTCTACCTGTCCCCCATGTGTAGTGTGGGGTCTGTCAATCTCTACCTGTCCTCCATGTGTAGTGTGGGGTCTGCCACTCTCTACCTGTCCTCCATGTGTAGTGCGGGGTCTGTCACTTTCTACCTGTCCTCCATGTGTAGTGTGGGATCTGTCCCTCTCTACCTGTCCTCCATGTGTAGTGTGGGATCTGTCACTCTCTACCTGCCCTCCATGTGTAGTGTGGGATCTGTCACTCTCTACCTGCCCTCCATGTGTAGTATGGGATCTGTCACTATCTACCTGCCCTCCATGTGTAGTGTGGGATCTGTCACTCTCTACCTGCCCTCCATGTGTAGTGTGGGATCTGTCACTCTCTCCCTGCCCTCCATGTGTAGTGTGGGATCTGTCACTCTCTCCCTGCCCTCCATGTGTAGTGTGGGTTTATGAGGGATCGATCCTGTCAAACTAATTTGATCAGCTTCTATGAAGAGGTAAGTTCAAGCCTGGACCAGGGAAATGCAGTGGATGTTGTGTATATGGACTTTTCAAAAGCTTTTGATACGGTGCCACACAAAAGGTTGGTACATAAAATGAGAATAATGGGGATAGGGGAAAATATGTGTAACTGGGTTAAAAACTGGCTCAGTGATAGGAAACAAAGGGTGGTTATTAATGGTACGTACTCGGACTGGGTCTCAGTTCATAGTGGGGTACCACAGGGGTCAGTATTGGGCCCGCTTCTTTTCAACATATTTATAAATGACCTTGTTGGGGGCATGCGGAGTAGAATTTCAATATTTGCAGATGATACTAAACTCTGCAGGGTAATCAATACAGAGGAGGATAATTTTATATTACAGGGAGATTTATGTAAATTGGAGGATTGGGCTGAGAAGTGGCAATTGAAGTTCAATGTAGATAAATGTAAGGTCATGCACTTGGGTAGAGGAAATAACATTTATGATTATGTACTTAATTGTAGAACACTGGGTAAAACAGGCACAGAAAAAGACTTGGGTGTATGGGTGGATGGTAAACTGCACTTTAGTGGACAGTGTCAGGCAGCTGCTGCCAGGGCTAATAAAATAATGGGATGTATTAAAAGAGGTATAAGTGTTCATGAAAAAAATATAGTTCTACCTCTGTACAAGTCACTAGTGCGACCGCACTTAGAATACTGTGTACAATTCTGGTCACCGATATATAAGAAGGACATAGCTGAACTGGAGATGGTGCAGAGAAGAGCGACCAAGATTATTAGAGGAATGGGTGGGCTGCAATACCAAGACAGGAAAAACGAAGGCTTAGGGGGGATCTAATCACAATGTATAAATATATGAGGGGACAGTACAGAGACCTTTCCAAAGATCTTTTTACACCTAGGCCTGCGACTGGAACACGGGGGCATCCGCTACGTCTTGAGGAAAGAAGGTTTAATCATAATCACAGATGAGGATTCTTTACTGTACGAGCAGTGAGACTATGGAACTCTCTGCCGCATGATGTTGTAATGAGTGATTCACTACTAACATTTAAGCAGAGCCTGGACGCCTTTCTTGAAAAATTTAATATTACCAGTTATGTATATTAGATTTTATGACAGGGTATTGATCCAGGGAACTAGTCTGATTGCCGGATGTGGACGAAGGAAGGAAATTTTTTCCCCATTGGAACTTGTTTGCCACATTGGGGTTTTTTTGACTTCCTCTGAATCAACATGTTAGGCTACGGGTTGAACTAGATGGACTTAGAGTCTCCCTTCAACCTTAAAAACTATGATACTATGATACTATGATTATGTCATACAGGTGATGATGTCACAATTGGAACACATGATAAAAAGCCCTGCGCGCGCCACAATTCTCTCTGAGGGTGTTAGAGTTAGTGGAGATTGGATTTTGTTTTGCATTTCTGTTGAGCAAAATGTCTAAAAATATGCGCAAACGTCGCTTTATTATTGATCCTGATACAGAGAACAGCGGTAGCAATGACCAGGTGAGCGGTGACTCCGATATATTAACCATACTATGGGCCCTATTCGTCATTTATCGGTTTTTAGGTCACTTTTCTATATTTTTTATCTTGTATTTAATTATATTTTTTGCTTCCAAACTCATCAACATGGTGATGAATTTGGAAGAATGGATCAGGCCCTATGTGTTCGGCAATAATAGTCTTGTAAGTTTCCTCTGTTGCACCCCAGCTCCAATCCTTATACCATATACAAAATTTGGTACATTTTAAAATTGACCCTTGCTAATGAGACATTTTGGTTAAAAGTTTATAGAAATTGGAAGCAAAAATTATTTTATTTTTTAATTCTTTTTTTTTTATACAGTTACAGGTCAAGAAAAAATGCCGCACAGTTTCTGCGTCCGACACAGAGGACGACAACGGTGATGAGAATCTCCATCAGGTGAGCGCTCGCTTCTCTCCAGCGCGGTCGCTCTGTTACGCCGCATTATGTGATTATACCGCTATATCGTTGCTGCTTCTTTATTATACATTTTTGTGTCTTTGTGTTTCTTTTCTTCAGTCTCATCTACTTATTCCGAGGTCTCAGAGGAGCCTTGATGGAGGAGATGTCGGCTCTGTTCCTCAACAGCCATACATAGAGTCAGGTCTGTAACAAAGAATCTAGAAGGATCATAAAATCCTTCAAAGAAATTAGACTTTTTGTTGATTAGGAAAACTAAACGACAAAAAAATAAATGACGATTTTTGTTTTTTTTTTCTCAAGAGCCCCATGCTCCCCAAGTCAGCTTTGTGCAGGAGGAGACAGCGAGGTAATGTATTCCTGTATATCCGTATTATCTGGGTTATGTTCATTTTATCCGGTCACTAGGTGGCGTTGTTATTGTCTACAGGTCGTGTGCGCTCTCAATATATGTATATTTGATGTTTTTTTTCCCCAGGAAACAGAAGTGTCCCATCAATTACTGTATCCTGAGAGATCTGTCTTCTCCCACATCCAAATACGTCACCAGCTTCCATAAGAACAAGGAGGAGCTGAAGAGACGTCTGTACAAGTTTTTTAACCGGACCGTGTTTGAGAACCAGGTATACCACACAGCCCAGTGTAGGGGGTACGGGGGTGACGGGATAGGGCTAGGATCAGTGTGTCCTGTATATATTTTATATACCTCTATATTCAGTATATATAGCGCAATATGAGGGATAGTGAGTTAAAGAGTAAGATTAGTTTATCCAGTGTATATATAGTATATATTGTATATACCCCTATATTCTGTAGGTATAGGGTGATATAGGGGGATAGTGAACAGAGGGTTAGAGCTAGGGATAGTGTATCTAGTATATATTGTATATACCTCAATATTCTGTATGTATAGGGCGATATCGGGAATAATGGATGAAGGGTTAGAGCTAGGGTTAGTGTATCCAGTATGTATGGTATATAGCCCTATATTCTGTAGGTTTAGGGTTATAGGGGAATAGTGAACGGAGGGTTAGCATAACGGATAGTGTTTCCAGTACATATTGTGTATACTTCTATATTCTGTATGTATAGGGTGATATAGGGAATATTGGGTGAAGGGTTAGATCTAGGGTTAGTGTATCCATTATTTATGGTATATACCTCTATATTTTGTAGGTATAGGGTTATAGGGGAATAGTGAACGGAGGGTTAGCACTACGGATAGTGTATCCAGTATATATTGTGTATACCTCTATATTCTGTATGTATAGGGTGATATAGGGAATATTGGGTTAAGGGTTAGATCTAGGGTTAGTGTATCCATTATTTATGGTATATACCTCTATATTTTGTAGGTATATGGTTATAGGGGAATAGTGAACGGAGGATTAGAGTGCGGGTTAGTGTATCTATTATGTATGGTATATAGCCCTATATTCTGTAGGTATAGGGTTATAGGGAAATAGTGAACGAAGAGTTAGAGCTAGGGATAGTGTATACATTATGTATGGTCTATAGCTCTATATTCTGTAGGTATAGGGTTATAGGGATATAGTGAAAAGAGGGTAAGTGTGCCCCGTGTATATACCGTAGTATATACTGCTCTATACTAAATTATCTCTTTCCTACCTCCGTAGCTTCCTGCAGATGTGGACATCAGCTGGAATAAAAGGCTGAGAGTAACAGCTGGCCGCACCGGCGGTTTCACGATGAAGAACGGGGAGCGCCACGCCTTCATTGAGATATCAGATAAAATCTGCGATTCTGCAGGTAGGACTCACATCGGGCACAATTTATAGATTATCTGTGGTGAAATCTTCCGTACGTCTTTACTGATTGTAATTATTTGCTGCTTTCTCCTCAGATCGACTTCGAGACACATTGATACATGAGATGTGTCATGTTGCCTGCTGGATCATTGATGGCAATGGAATATTTGCCCATCACCAGCTATGGGAGCAATATTGTGGGAAGGTGGCACAGATCCACCCAGATCTCCCACGCATTACTGAATTTCACAATTGGGAGATCCACTACCCAGTGATGTATGAATGCTCTGGCTGCCAGAACAGGTAAGATCGCATAAACTATGGACATGGAGGGGGGGAAATATTCTTGTATGTTTCTGTAAATGTGTTCATGGCTTTAGGTTTCTACAATGAAAGGGGCTCTGTCATTGATTTTGATGTGTTTGGAACTTTTGGATCAGTCTTTAATACAAGCTTTGTCTCCCACTATAGATTTGGACGTTGGACAGATTCTCTCGATACTGAGAAGTTTGGCTGCTACTACTGTGACAGCGATATGGTCCTTGTAACGTAACCCAAACCTGAGAAGATCAATCAGCCAGAACATGGGAGTAGATGGATGAAGTCATCCAGAAGACCAGAACATGGCAATAGATGGATGAAGTCATCCAGAAGACCAGAACATGGCAATAGATGGATAAAGTCATCCAGAAGACCAGAACATGGCAGTAGATGGATAAAGTCATCCAGAAGACCAGAACATGGCAATAGATGGATGAAGTAGTCCAGAAGACCGGTGGAAAGTCATATCTTAGTCTTCCACCATAATGGCGTCTTCTTGCCATCTCTTGGGCGGCACGGTGACTCAGTGGTAAGCACTGGTGTCTGCATGGAGTTTGTATATTCTCGCCGTGTCTGCGTGGGTTTCCTCCGGGTTCTCCCACACTCCAAAAATATACTGATAGATTGCAGATAGTACTTGTAACCCAAGCCTGAGAAGATCCATCACTGACCAACCAAGATGGCAGCACATGGATGAAGTCATCAAGAAGACAGGTGGAAAGTCACATCTTAGTCTTCCACCATAATGGCATCTTCTCGCAATCTCTTGGGCGGCACGGTGGCTCAGTGGTAAGCACTGATGTCTGTATGGAGTTTGTATGTTCTCCCCGTGTCTGCGTGGGTTTC